>NW_010431021.1:11570-18939 GCF_000710305.1 Buceros rhinoceros silvestris | reverse complement strand
CTCATCACAAAGATCTTCATTCTCCCTGCCTTGCGACGAGTCTGCCTTTGTCCCCCTATCTCTTAAATTACTCTTAAAGTTTGCCATGAAAGGAGCTTTGGGCGGAACCAAGCCTCCAGCTGGGATAAGGAGAAGCGGTGGCTGTGTTTGGATCTATTGTTATTAGCGGTGCCTTTATGTGACTGACCTGTCATTTTGCTATCTTGTGTTCATTGCCTCCATCCAGATTATTTTTAGCTAGTTTTACTCTGAATTTTTATAAGGAACAGGCTGTGCTTTCTCAGAGGCCTGTGCTAAGCTACAAGTCCACATCTCCCGTGCAAATATTTGTCTTGCCAGTGTGGCAGCTACTTCTGTTTTATATTCAGGTGAGAAACAAGACACAGATGTATTTCAGTCTCCTGCTTCCTTGTTATTTTAATCAGGGTGTAAGTGCCTTTTTGCAGCATTGATTTGTCAATACATTGCTGCCTTGCTTGGCTGCTTTTAAAGTAGGTGCAGAAGAATTGGTCAGTCACTGTCTTGGCAGTACTACAGAACTGAGTTGGCTTCACAGTTCAATTGATTCCTCCTCCTCTGTATCTGTATGTTACTGATCTGCAGAAATTAGCACAAAACAGGCAGAAGAAGAGTGTGTGTATTTGGCTGGCAATTGTCACAAACTCTTGTCCTTTCTCCCAGGGTCCCTGGCTGTGTCAGTAGCTGATATGACTGCGCCTGTGGTGGGCTCCTCTGGAGGCGTGTATGCTCTTGTCTCAGCTCACTTGGCCAATATAGTCATGGTGAGTACCAAAATGACTGTAACCTCTTTGGAAGCAAGGCAGTTCTGGTGGCCCAAAGGGGATGGAAATAGGGCCTGACCCAGCTGTCGGTCATTCAGAGTTTATCCCTGTTAAGAGTCTTTGTGGCCCTGGAATGGAAATATGACGCTGTGGTTGGTGGCTTGGTTACTCTGAAGACTGGCAGCTTGCGAGGAGAAGCCAAAGATGCTAGTAATCTAAGATTTATCAGTGTACTCCAGATTGTCAGCTTTCCTTTCAAGAAGAGCAAATGTTTGGAAAGAAGGACCTGACCAGCTCTGCAGAAGCTGCAGACCTGTTTCTGTCTGCATGTGCTATGTAATGCCAGCAGGTACCTATGAACATTCAGTATTTGGTGGATTTGTGTGCAGAATATCCCTTATCTCCATTAGTGAAACCCAGACCGAAGCTGAACCCTGGATGAAATACTTTAAAAAGGTCAGTAAATCCAGCATCATCATTCCTCTTAAGACCTGGAAACAGGAGCTCATCTGAGGTCCTCAGGTGGTGGTAGCAAAGCCCAGCATATCTGCCTGTGTGACTCCTAAGCTGACCGCTGGGCAAAAATGGCTTTGTGGAGAGAGGATACGTCTGTGGTGGTACATGGTTGCAAGTCTGTCCTGCACCAGCAATGTCAGAGCAGAATAAGCATAAAAATGATGGTAATGCATCCTCCCCTGTGTCTGAGTGGGAAGAAAATATGGGTTGGCTGCAGTGGAGACAGAAGGTCTGTTATATGGGTGCTGGAAAACATGTGCGTGCGTGGTGGTTCTTGTGTCAAGCCTAAAGGAAAACCTTGTATTTAATGCTTGTTATTTTCACCGTGATTTGTGTTCCCTGCCCCTGGGCCAGCAGAAGCAAAGGGGTGTTCCCTCTGACTCACAGGGTGGTGATGCAGACACAGGGTTTCTTCACACTGAGGTTCACAGGATCAGAGGAGGACTTTGGAGGAAATTCTGGTTTGCTTTAGAGGAAGAGGCTCTGAGTGTGTGGAGAGTCTTCACCAGTTACATGCTCAGACTGAAAACAGTGCAAAGTGGCCTCTCATTTCACTACTCATTGGCCTCCTCCTGACCTGTTTAGCAATTGCTACCTTAGCATCTGTATTTCTCCTTTATCCACTGCCTCCCTTCTCATCTGAAATTCCTTTTACTGCCTTTCCCACTCCGCTGGACTGGGGTTTTGGGTTTTTTTTTTCTTTCCCCCTCTCCTCTCTCTCTGCTCACTTAGTACCTGGATGTGACGCTCTCGCATGCCAGAAGAGACGCTGGCTGTTTGCTGGTAAAGCACAGTCTTGTGCAGGTGCTTTGAGGAGGACGGTTGCAGAAAGGGTCCCTTGAATCTTCTGTTCCCTTGTGCCTCCTGGTAACCAAAGGAAACGAAAATGTTCCTCCTTGTAGAAATAAATATTCTTGGAATTAAATACATAAAATAACCCACAGCAGGAAGCAATAAAGCACATCACCTAAGGAAAAGAGCGAGGGAGGAATTTCGAACAGCTACATGGCAATGAAAACTGAGGGAAGCTGCACAGTATCAATCAGCATGAGTTCAGAGCCTTCTGACTGGGTTCGGTGTCTCTGTGGAGAGAGAAAATGAGGTACTTATTTTATAGAGATTGCATTTTTGCAGCCAGAGAAGTGATTTACAGACAGAGCCCACATAAAACTTTAATATGTGTAATATGTATTGCAGAATATTTCTTCAGCAGGCTGAAAAGTCACTAGGTGCTGTTTGAATGATGCTTATGATGAAGAGTTTACAAGCATTTTTTTTTTCCATTCAGTGGGATGAACAGGGAGTTTTCCGCAAGTAACCTGGCTAGCTTGGTATGTTACGGTGTTTTCAACAGGCAAAATTTCATCTGGTCACTTAATAATAGTGTTGTCATACATCTGAGTTCTCCAAGACATGATCTCTTCTTCTGCTCAGAAATTTTGTGCCATTGGAAAAGGAGGAATTCAAACATTTCTCCCAGGATTTCTGACTATCATTCAGAGACTCATTCCACTATATTAATGACCAAGCCTGAAGACAGGGGAAAACAAATCCAGGCTTTCTTATGGCACTGTTTCCTTGGTGTGCTTTTATTGAAATCCTTGTTATTTGTGTGTGCTCTGCCAAAGATCTGAGTTGCAGAATTTCAGGGAGCCTGAGATAGAGGCAGCAGCACTTGAAAAGTGCTGTAGGGCTTGAATGCACTGAGAAATTGCCTCACAGGTGGCAGTGTTGGGCCTCCCAGTGAAGCTGATGAGCTCTGTGACATTGACCAGAATGACATTTGTGTTGAATGTTAGGTACTACTTAACGTAGTTTTATTTTTGGCCTAATACAACAGTGTTTTGCGAGGTAAGTGAATTCAAATATTTTCAGAAGTCGGAATTTAAGGTGAAATGTCATACTAACATGTTAAAAATTAGTCTGTCTGAAGAACGGAGAATGGCAAGGCCAGCCAAGGACCACGCCACACCAGCTGGATCTCAAACAAGAGAAGTCAGTGAGACTGCCAGGTGATGGACTGTCCATAACTTGGATGTGTCTGCAGCCTATCCTTTATGGTTATGTCCTCTGGGATTGGCAGGTCTATGTTTGCTGTGTTTGGTTCACAGCCAGGTGGCAAAGGCAATGAAAAGGAGTTTGTTTCAAGGGATTGTCATCCTTGATGCTCTTCCCATGTAGTTGTGAATGTAAAATCTCTCCAGATTTGCATGTAGCATCACTTAGTTTTCTTTTTCTGTTTTCCAGAACTGGTCAGGAATGAAGTGCCAATTCAAACTGCTGCGCATGGCTGTTGCCTTGATCTGTAGTAAGTATCATACAATACTTGGCACACGTGCAAGTCTGTTTTGTTTGTCCACGTCATAAGAGTTGATGCTGATTCAGACAGTTTTGACTTTGCAGCAGTTTTGGTCAGAACTTGCAGCTTGGCCTTCTAGCAACAGAAACCACATTGCTCTCAAGTGCAGATTTTTGCTTTTAACACAAACATTTGTAAATGAGGCTTTGTTGTTAGCCAGTATTTGTGAAGACCTGGGACTTAAACATCTTGTCTCCGATTTTGCAAACAAACAATGCTTTCGTAATGATAATACTTAGGTTTCCTAGAGCACTTCTGATGTGGGATGGCAACAGCATTATACTCACGTTAATGAATTAATTTCCAGCCATGTCCCCAGGGTGGTACAATAAGGGAAACTGAGCTGTGTATTCATCATAGACAATTGTCTTCAAAGTCTAATTTTTTTCTTCATGGACTTGGTGTAAGTTTTGGAAACTTAATGTTCTCCACCTATAAACATTTCCGTTGACCCAGAGCACTTACCAGCCACTGGGCAGACCTCATGTCTGTGTGCCACAGCTCTTACATAGCCATGACTTCCCTGCTTCCCTAGGCTTCCCACACAGTGCAGCTTGTGCCTCTCTTACCTCTTCAGGAATGCAGCAGTGCCTGCAAGATGGATTTGAGAAGGGACAGGCCTAGACAATTTATTTCTTTTTCCTTCTTTGTTCCAGTGAGCTTTGAATTTGGAAGAGCCGTGTGGCTGCGATTCCACCCCTCTGCTTACCCACCATGCCCACACCCCAGCTTCATGGCTCACCTGGGAGGAGTGATGGTTGGAATCACCCTTGGTGTCATCATCCTGAGGAACTATGAGCAGAGACTCCAAGATCAGACTTTATGGTGGATCTTCCTTTCTATTTATGTAATATTTGTTTTGTTTGCCATCTTCTGGAATATTTTTGCCTACAGCCTGTTGGATCTAAAGCTACCTCCCCCTCCTTGAAAACATGGGACAGAAAACCCGAGAGTGGAAGTCAGCTGTCAGCTATGTTAAATGAATGAAGATGCAGGATGTATTTTTATATTTAACTTAGGGGAGGATGATTCTTTTGAACACAAATGTGTGCTGGAGGAGATGCTTAAAGATCTCACGAAAGAATGGGCTCGTGAGTTTGTTCACCAATCTAGCAGGTACTGTAATACTGGCTAGCCTGAACCCTCAGTTTCGCCACTGCCAGGGCTCCCATTGGGCAGCTTGTACTTGGGCACTTATCACTTGGTTTGTTAGCACACATCAGTATTTTGTATGAGATACTTGTATCTTCCAGGTCAGTGCTGGAATTATGGCCAGTTGTTCAATGAATCTCCTCGATGTTACTGAACACTAAAAGGGGAAGAGATCAGACATGTGCTAATTAGAGACTTGCATGGTACTCACGAGGCAGCTTGGGTTTGGGTTCTGTGAACACATCTGACTGTTCAGCCATACCATTGCCACTGTCTAATTACTTGAATTGGTTCCTAAGATGTTTTAGCCTATGGTGAAACCTGTCTTATGCACCTTTCAAAGGAATCAGCAGAACTTGATCACCCAAAGTGATGGAGATGTCTTCAACTACAGGTCAAATGAAATTGCACTATAAACCTTGGGAACTCTTAAGAGTGTTGTGGACACCCAGCCAGAGGTGACTTTGACTTTGCATGTTTCACTTAATTTTAATTATCCCTCCCCGTTCCCCAGCCTGCTGTGGCTGGAGGATGTGGCTAGGGTCGGTTTTTTGAAAGATGGAGAAAAGGAGGGCAAATCTTCAGTTGTGGGTTTTTTATCAGCTGACAATCAGGTGCTGTTTTCTTCTCACTTTATTTCTGGCCATGTTGATCTAACACCTGGCCTGCAGTCAGCTCCTAGCAAGGATCTCAACTCTTCCAGCAAGTTCTTTCTATAAAAGTGGGGCCAGGATCCCCTACAGCAGCGCAGGGTGGGAACTCTCTAGACTTTACAGCCATATAGTCCATTTGGGGCCAAATCTGACCATTGAAGCCAGTGGAGTTAAATCAGGTTGTATGTAGCATTAGTTTCCCACTGAAGTGGAGAGGGTGTTACAGTCATCGTGAAACGGATAATAGTGTTTCTAAAGTGACTGCTAAATTTTGAGGATGCATCTTCCTGAGGCAATGGATGTTCAGGGGCTCCAAGCAACAGTTAGTTGCAATGATGCCTTTTTCTTTAAGTCCAGGTTTAGGAACCTGTAACTGGTCTGTAGCACAGTCCATACAGTTGCCTGGGGACCAGACTGGGACGTTTGTAGCACAAGCAGTGCTTATAGGTACACTTCTCCGAAAGGTGCTTATGTTGTTTTGCTTCTCACTTTAGAAAGCTGCCAAACTACAGTCTAGGGATGTGGATACCCCCTTTTTTCTCCCCTTCACCCACCTAGTTTCATGGCCTGGATAAAGGAGCCATAGGAGTCTCTCTAGACTAGCTCCTTTTTTCTGTTTGCACACTGGTGCCCAGACACCAGCACCAGAGCCTTCCACAGCACGTCTCACGGGCACTGTGGCAGTTGGGTTTGCTTGGTAGCAAAATATCTGTATCATAGGCTTTATTCTCTCAGCTGTGTAATCGGTGCTGCCAGATTATACCACAAAGTGGTAGGAGTCTGTGTTTCTAGGGGGGACGTTCACAAGTGCTTATCAGCTGCCCCCTTTGCCTCTTATGGGAAAAATCTCCCTGGTCTGGAAGGGTATGCACTGGTAAAACTCCTGTTGCCTCATGAAAAGGGAAGGGGGGAGAAAATTAGTGTTTCTATAGCCTGGAATAAGCCTTACCTGTAAAAGAAACTTTTTGCCACCTTTGTGCACAGGAACAGGATCTCTGAGGGCAACTGCACTGTTGTTCTGCATGACTAGTACATTGCTCATGGGCTCTCCGATGGAGCAACAAGAGGAAGGGATAAGAGTCAGAGCTGTGTTCATTTTGGAGAAGGAGAGTGGTTCCCCATGCCATTTTACCTCTGCAGTTTGGGTCCAGATCAAAGCGGTATGAGAGTCTACATGCATCGGTTCAGGTGCTGGCCAGTGAGTTTCATGGTGGTGGAGATCATCTCCCTGGGGAGCAAGCAGGAGAGCGGGCAACTAGGAAAATACTGACAGAAACATGGTTAACATGTAAGGAGGACATTCCTTCCCTCACCTCTAGCTAAGCCTTTGTGATTACAGATGCCTTTAAAACAGAAGTGGGCAGAAATGAGAGTTCCCCTGGAATTCTTAGGAAAACTTTAGAAATTTTGGTAGAAAAGTTCAATTACAACAAACCCCAGATTATTTTGCCTATAATTTACCAGAGTACGGGATGCACTGACTGACTTTTATTTTTGGCTTCTCAACTGACAGCTACTTAATTCCCATCAATGTCTCCTCAGGAAAGGTTTCTGTGCCTGTCAGTGATGTGCTCTAGGGTGAAGCAGCAAGCTACAGGTTCAAGGGCCACCAGCCTCTTCCTCAGCCTGACCCTGGCCAACATATATTTGTCTGAGGGAGCTGAACAGAGTAATCCAGGCACCGTTCCTTGGTCCTTTATCCATAGATGAACATAGTTTACATCAACTGGCTGAAAACAGCTCTGAAGTTGAGCCTATGACTTGCTCTTTTAAAGTGTTGTTCATCTTTCTGACTTCCATTCTGTGTCCCCATACCCTGTCTGAGCAAGTCTGCAAGCAACCCTGTGGATCAGAAAGCAGTACTAAATGTATTGTGGGTGAAGAAATTAAACTCTCTCACATTCCTG
>NW_010431021.1:8839-11483 GCF_000710305.1 Buceros rhinoceros silvestris | reverse complement strand
CCTGCTCATCAGAGCTGAAATCGCTCCCCGTATGTAGAGCAGGTTGTACACAGAGCCTGTTGTCCGCTAAGAATCAGCTCATGGAGTCACGAGCAGCACAAAGTGCTTAAGCTTTTATAATTTTTTTAATCACTGAAATTACACTGTGAAAACTTGTTATGTTTTTACAGAGTATCAGGAAATCTAGTTATGTTATTTCCTAACGCACCCAGGAGCACCACAGTGCTGCAGCACTAGAAAGCTAACAGCGACCAGCCTTTTCTTTTACCTCCAGATGTCCTTGAAGCTGCTGGCTTATGCCAGAGATTTTCCATTCCGATATTCTCCATTCTGCTCGTTCATGGTTCCAACTTCCCACAGTCAGCAATGTGTTCCTGAAGGAGCTGTCCACTGAGGGACTGGTTTTGGTTTTATTTCAGCTGCTGCCAGGATTTTACATCAGCTGGATAAAATGTGAATCTATTGAACCTCACGGATGTGCAGTGCTACAGCAAAAGGCAAAGACTTACCAATGTACAGACCTGAACAGTGCACATTAGAGGAAGCTATTTCATGCTTGTGTCCTTGGGTGAAGACACAACATCTGGGGGAAAAAAAAAAAACCCAAATCCCAACCAAAAAGCTGTTTCTGTACTGGATTTCCCATTTAGTAAGTATATCGCAGCCCTGCTCCGCTGAGGATGGCTGGTGATGCAGCCTGGAGGAGCCTGGAGTGCTGGCTGCAGAGCTCCTTCGGGGACACCTGCCGGCAGCACAGCGACAGCACCCATGGGTCGGGCTTCTAGCCTCTTGCTGATCCCTGCTCCCAGAGGAGACGTGGGAGAAGTGGCTCGGACAGCCGTGGGGAGGAAGAAGGAGGAAGAGAAGCAGGCAGGTCGAAGTCCACGGGGCTTGCAAATCGCACCTTTTATTACTAGATGCTTGGAGGCAGGTAGAGCTTGATTTTGCACACATGGGTACCAATATAGGAAGGAGGAAGGGGAGGCTTGTGACAGGGTGATGGGGGGTTCCCAGAAACAATCGCCCAGTGAGGTGTAGAGGACTCATAAAAATGTTGATGAATTTACTTTTGCCAAATTCATGTCTCATTTCCCCATCAGTCGATGAGGAACCTTAGCACTTAGGTGGCACATTGTGCTTCCTCACTGCTTGCTGCTTTAGCAGTAGGAAGCATTTTATCAGTGGGGAAGGGGAAGGCGAGAGAAATTATCATTGCCTGAGGTTGCTGGACTAGAAATAAAGCTCAGGGATTCTGTATCCCAAGCCCTTGCTCCTTCTGATGGATTATACTGCCTGTGTGTTTTAAATCAGATTAGATAGTTTCAGTGTGAACAGGGCTATGAAGGATGGAATCTGACACATTTAGAGCTGGTACTAAAATAACAGCTATCTGCTGACCTCACAAGACAGCTGCTGTTTTGTGCCAATATTTAGTCTCACAGGATCGTGGGTAGGACTTTTCACACGTACTTCAGTGAGTGAAGAGCTCGAAGTCTATCTGTTTACATAGATTGGACTCAGCTCAGTTGCTTCAGAAACCCCATCCGCTGGCTTTACCCAAAGGGGAACTGGAGAATATGGATGCACTTCAATACCAGCAACCTCTGGAGGCAAACTGGGATCTTGAGAACAAAGGCCAGCACCTCTGGGGTTTCAGCCTCTTTGAATATTGCTGCTGTTCTGTTTCTTTTATAGTCACGGCTGCTCTACAGTGCTCTGTGTTACGACTCAGAACTTCCTTCTGCAATCACCGATGCTGAGAGCTGGTTATAAAGGAAAATGGAATTTTTCAGCTCTGTAAAGAAAGAATATCGCATAAGACACAAACCAAGCTTGTTTAAAGGTAAATGTATTTTTAATGTCACCATTAATCACTGGCTTTTAATTGGAAAAAGCTTTCTAATGAGATATTTCTGAAATGCCAGTAGTAGTACAGAAAATTTGTGTTTCAGGGTACTTTACAACACAGAGCACAAAACGTTCCCTAGACCTGATTTTAGTAGCAAAAGTACCTTAATTTCCAGTGAGCTTAATAGATAGGTTAGTCACTGCCTGTCTCCTGACTCCCCCACAGTGTCTGTTTAGTTTGCAAATAAAGCTAGATTTATGCAGCTTCTCTTTTGCTTACACTGCTAATGCCAACGACACATCCAAGTATTCAACACAAAGCACTAAACAATGTAATTTTCTGCCTTAAAATACTGAACAAATGATACTTTCCCTTTAAGGGCTAGTAAAACGAAATGATATTTGCAAGGTAAGATGCTGTGGTACGGTTCTAAATATTTTTGTATTGTGTACATTCTGTATATTTTTGTTGTAACAAAATTATTTGAGTGCAGAAGCCATTAAATTTCTTTTTCTTGGTGGTTATTTTTTGTTTTGTTTCTTTTTTCTTTTTTTTTACATCAGTTGAGCTGTTCTACATCACATGCCAAAAAACAACCAAGAAAAAACTTTCAATGGCAGTTTTGTAAGTTTGCCTGCAGTTAACACAGTAATTAACAAAAGGGCAATTTTTGAGCTCTGCAGCGTAATCTTCAAATAATGACATTGATAACTCATTTTTATGTCTCTCTAAAAGATAAAGGGGAGAGTGAAGTGCTGCTTTATTTCTCCATGAGATATAACAAGGATGCTGAAC
>NW_010431021.1:979-8760 GCF_000710305.1 Buceros rhinoceros silvestris | reverse complement strand
AACCGACTGGGGACTTGTGTTGGAATTCAGGTCTTGTGCCACCGTTTGACAGTGGACGCTTAGTGCAGCAGTGACCTCAGAACTGCGGGGAAGTTGACAGCCAAGTACATTAGACTGTTTATATATTTTTTATTGGGTTGGAGGATTGTTCTCTTTTAACATCAGTCTCTACAGAATGTCTTAAAATCTCAGAGCCAACACGTTCTCATCTCAATAGCGGGAACCACATACCCAGGAAGTTCTGCAGCAAACCTCCAGCTGATGTGGTTATTTTGAGATAACAAAGATGAAAATCCTTCCACCAATGTGGAAGAAGGAGGCTCGTTTTGTGGTTTTGTTGGGAAATATTTGAGTTAAAGTGTAACTTAAAGTAATGAAGGTGTAACAGCAGCAGTTCCTGTCGGGTTTGTTACTCCTAAGGGGAGCCAGATCGCTGCTACCACATGTGGGACTCGGCTCTTGCTGTGAGTTTTCTGCATTTATCTGAGCTTTCAGAGACACTTAAATCTCCACATTCATTAGCTGAGGACTTCCAGCAAGGTAAGGTGAGTTTTACTGGGTTTCATCAGTTAACACAGGAAGAAGTGTTACTGTCTGCTGGCACCATACATTTTTCTTGCTGGCTAAAATTTCAGAAAGGCAAACTGCAGGACAGAAATATTGCCAATTCCAGCGCATCTGTCGCAGAGAAGGAGGCAAAAGCTGGCAGCCGTGATAATCAGCCTCATTATGCGAATTCATAAGCCTCCTCATCAGTTTATTCCCATATCTCCAATCATATTCTGTATAGTAAGTATTGCTCCTAAGAAACACTAGTGTTTCTCTTTCCAACACTAGTTGGTTTATATGTTACTTTTCTGGAGGGGTAAGGAGTAGGGAATACCCCCAAAACCAAAGCAGACCCTGATCTT
The DNA here is from genome assembly GCF_000710305.1 of Buceros rhinoceros silvestris. Lineage (NCBI taxonomy): Eukaryota > Metazoa > Chordata > Aves > Bucerotiformes > Bucerotidae > Buceros > Buceros rhinoceros. The sequence continues at coordinate 7,849 of NW_010431021.1, read as the reverse complement.
TCGAACTGCAAGAGGTCGGTAGCAACTAAATCAAAACTTGCATTCTTGACATAGCCCTGGGTGGTTTTTTGGAGGGTTGTGTGTTCTCGGAGGGGCGTTGTTTCTTGGCTCATTTGTTGGTTTGGTTTGTTTGTTGCTTTTTTGGTTTGGAGATTTGTTGGGTTTTTTTTCCAAAGCATTTAAAATCAGACTCTTAAAACTCCTAGCACTCTTTCAGCTGTGCAAATTAAGCACACACCTCAGCATCTTCTGACCTTTTGTGTGCTTCATCCTGAGCTTTGAATAGCTGATTGCCGGAGGAAGTTGTGTGTAATACTCTCCAGGCATTTCTGCAGCTGAACCAGCTGCTTCTGCATTATTTATTATGCTTTTGTTTAATTTACTTTCATTTTGTTTATTAAAATATAAATTTTAATGGAGATGCCAGTGAAACCTGTAAATTCATGAGCTACCAGGGTGTATTTCTATGTGTGTGTGTACTTGTGACTGTCTTCAGTTGGCAAAGTCACTGCAAAGCTGGCAGAAGCGAGACGATGTTAAAATAAAGGCTGCAGAAAGCAAGAAGTTGTTTTTGATAATGCTGGCCACTTTCCATGCTGGGAAAATTCAGGAAAAGGAACTTGCAACAGGAAAAGCTGTGACTGAAGTTGTACCAATGTAACTGAGTACAGATTCAGCGGGACTGATCCTGAACTGTGCATTACACCGTGGAGAGGGGAGGCCCCAAGACGACTAAGCATAGTTTTATAGTTAAGGTTAAAAATAGCTAGATTTTTAGAAGTGGTTTACGATCATTTACCTAGCAAGCAAAACAAAAATCTTATTTAAATGAGTGTAGCATGGGTCACAAGATAACAGGAAAACTCAGGTTCTAAGGGGCCTCAGAAGGTCTCTAGTCCAACTCCTGTTCAAGCCCATAAGAGGTAGTGCAGGCTGTACAGCCCTTCAGCCAGTTTATGCTTGAAAACTTCCAGAGATGAAGACTGGCAAAGCAACTGTGGTTGTATCTCAGGAGAAGTTTATTACCACTAGCTCTGCTGTGCCTGGGCCTGACCTACTCTTTGCAAAATTACAGGTAGTGCACGGAACACCAGGCCCCACTCTGCACCCAGCTGCAGGCACAAGGGACAGGACAATCAGTGCTCCAACCTTGCTAAAAAGGCACAAGAGCAACAAAGGCAGATGTGTGCTGCTTTACTCATGAACAAAATATTCTGAAGGGAAACACTGTTACTCCCCAGAGCTCCTGCAATGAGAAAATAAGGGGTTTCTTTCTTGCAGATTACTTTTCTTTTCTTCTCTGACCTGCCCATCTAAGTTCCATGTCACCTCAGACGTCAATATGACACTTGCAGACTCCTGCACATTACGCTAGCAGCTCCTCCACGCTGGGTGACTGATGGGTTTTAAACAGGAGGCACCAAGGAAAACATTTTTAAGTTAACATAGGCAAACTATGAAGGATTTCAGTGAGTTTTATTGTAACGCTTACTATGGGTTCAACACAGTGGTGTCACAGGAAAGCGCTCAGCTTTCATCGTCGCAGGATACAGCACAGGCAGAACAAACAGTCAAACTTCAAGACCGTTAAGAGTTTCAGGGAGGGTTGTTCAAATGCCCTTGGTTAGGTGTTCCAGCAGCCTCTGCTGCACCGGACAGCAGCAGGGAGCTCTGCTTCTGTCGGGTTTGCACAAATAGTCCCAGTTTACATGGTCACTCAGAGGCCTTACGAGTTTTGATTCCAGCTGTAGCCAAAGATTTTCTTCAAGTATTCTGCTGTTTAAAAGCCCTACGATGTGGGTAAGAATTCATGGCTGAAATACAATGAAATGTTTTAAAGTCTGAATAATTAAGTTGGAAACTTAGTTCGCTTCAATTTCTGAAGAAGTTTCTATTAATTTTAAATTAATATTTAATCTGTAAAATGTTCAGGTTTAATTCTCCATTGTTGAAAAACCTACAATTATTCACAGTTATGCAAAATGGATACTAAGAATGTACAAAGAAGGTTTGGATCACAAACTAATGAAGAGGTGGGATTCACCAGGCAGCCAGGCACTTTGACGTGTCTGCAGACATCCAAACTGATTCCTGAACTGTTCACTCTGGAGGCAGTTCTGTCTCCTACCATCGAACAACTTGTTCGTCTAGGAACAGTGCAATGAACTCCCAATTTGAAAGTAGAATGTGGAAACTACAGACTTCTTACCTTTGTTCTCTTTTATAAACAAATATGATTAATTCATTTACTATTATTTATCCAGATGTTTGTCATCCTTTGTATTTTAAAACAAAAGTAACCAGACCTTAATTGTTAGACAAGATAGTTTTAAAAATATTTAAAATATTTAAAACACTGAAATGTTTGTCAGGTAAGGGATCTTTTTTCATGCAATATGTGTAAAAAACCAAACAAAAAAACAAATAAAAAAAATCCCAAACCCCAAATGTCATGATTTCCTCAGAAAAGGAGCAAGTCATTTGAAGAATCTGGTAAGCACTGGAAACTATGCAAGAGTTTGTTTGTATGATCTGATATTTACACATTAAAAAAGCTCACACTGCTTTTTCTGAAAAAGGGAAAAGGCAGATGAAACAGCAACATAGATCTGAGTAGGTAATACTTTAAATATAAATTAAAAATCCTGCAGTAGTAAAACTAGGCTGCACAGAAGAAATTACTGATTTATACAATACCCTCAAATGAGTACAGAATAATTAACATAATTTTAAGCCACTGATGTTTCTCTCATGAATTCCTCAAGGACGATCACTACATTTCTGGCTTCTGGCATTTCTGCATGTTCTACTTTGACGATCTTTAGAAGGACGTCTCCACTGCCACAGTTCTTCAGAAACAGGTAACACTTGAACAGGGCATAGTGGTTCATTTCTGCCTGGCGAATAAACCTCTTCAGGTTGTTAATGTCCTGTATAGCCTGGGAAAAGAGTAACAGCATTTTGTTATCCTTCTACCTGGAAAGAAATCATACTATCAGGTGGACAAGCGAAGCAAGAAGAGCCGGCATTGCCAACAGGAATTTTACACTGCTGCTCCAGGAAATGTGAGAGTTGAGCACAGTCTGATGCACATTAAAAACGTGCGGACACCACAACTGGCTGTGTCCAAACTCGTAGCAAGAGTTCTCTTCTGTTGTGACACGTCACCTAAGATCTGTTCACCACTGAATCCATGTAACCGGTCACAGGATACTGTGTGTGCACAGCTCAAATCAATGGTATTTTAAGAAGAGAAAAAAGTGGGTTTTATTTTTGATAGGAGAAAATACCTTTGGAGTACTTACTGAAGAAACTTTCACACTACCTCACACAGCTACAGTAAGCCAGGCCTCAACTTAAACTTCAGAGTTAATGACATACAGAACTTCATAAATAAACTAAGTTTTCTTTGCTGCAGAAAGAGTATTTGCTCCCTCAGTAACCCTGATGTCTTCAACTTCTTAACATATAGGAACAGGTACCTTCAGTTTAAAGTTTTCCACAATCTGCCGGAAGAGAAATGGATTTCCACCTTCAGCACCATTCACAAAAGCATGCATCCAGTCCTCACAGAATCTGTTGCTTCCTGTTACATATTCAGCAGCAAAGAAGAGATGAGAAAAAGTAAACGAGCTCAACATAAATATATAGCTGCAATCCCCTGGTTTAATCACTCTTGCATAACAACTGATAATACTGTACCTGGGCCAGGAAATAAGTCTTAAGAAAACCAATACATGTGGAAAAGAAAACCAAATATGGCTACAGCGATTACATGAAAATCTGATTGCTGAATCCCTTTTCACAATACTTGTCAAAAACACCATGGGGAAAAAAAAGTTTGCAGCTTCTCTGAGGTTTACAAGTTGGAGTCTGATGGTCCACAAACTAAATGCAGCACAGATTTTATTATCAACCATTTTTACCAGAGTTCCAGCATGTCTGGTAAAATGCTCCCTCAATAGGAAAACTGATGTTCTAGTTTCCAGCCACAATCCAAACTGTCTGGACATGAACCTGTGAACTCCTGAGTATCCTCAACTACCTCTAACATCCACAGCTCTCGGCAGCTGAGGGATACAAGAGAGTAACATGAAGTACCCAGAGCCGTAATCTCACCTGCGTTACTCAGCCGGGGCTGAGGTCCACTGCAGTCTATAATCACCGACTTGTGCTGTTCTTCAGTCATGGCAATACACAGGGAGGTCATTGTGCCTTCCTGAACGAGTCCCTGGAGGCTGGCAGCTGCCAGAAACCTGACACAAAAAGCTCTCGTGAACTGCTTGCTTCTTTACAACTCCTGAGCAGCAACAACAGGAGGCTGTCGTACACAAAACCCAAGTTACTCACAGGTTCCTTGGTCTCAAAGTATCTTTACCTGCTGATGTCTTTTTCTGTTTTTTCATCTGCATTTTTTACTTCCACAGGAGTATAACTCAAAGCCTTAAAACAAAAAAACAACAAGCAGCTAGATGCAACTTTGATGTTATTTCTGTTGCTATATTACAGTTACCAACAATAAATACGTAACGTGGTACTTTAAAAATTGTTCTTTTCAGAGGAAGAGTAGAAGCTAAGGGATCATTATAGTCACTGCAGCATTCTCTAGCAGCTATTCCATCCTCAGGGATATTCCATCAACTCAGGGACTAGAGCTGGTATTTATTTTCTTTTCCAATGAATTACACGAGGCTCGTGCGGAATACAACATCCCTTCTGGTTCAGAGGAATTATAGCAGGCACAGCTTTCTCATGCTGTTTCTAATTTTCTCATTTTTATTTCAACTTGGACATTGCCATGTAATTTCATATGAGTTAACTATAAAAATTGGTAGAAGAAATTGCTATGTGCTTCTTTAGCAACAGAGCAGGGAAAAAATACTTGCCCTAAATTAAAAAAAAAAAAAAAGTCACTCCTCATTTACTCCTGTCTGGGACAGCAACTGCAGGAAACATTTCAAATGTGCTGCAGTCACTGAGATTCCTTCTGAACCTTTTTTAGTAATCCAGTTTGAAATACACTTACAGCATGTAACAAAAAGGCCAGTTTCTCCTGGAAGAGCTGGACAACTCTCTGAATGGGGCATATGGCATCCTCAAACCAGCTCCTCAAGTAGGGCTTCACAGAGGTCTCCAAGGCTTTTTGCTGTAACAAATCGAAACGTTAAAACTTTACCTGCAAATTACATGACTACACAAATAGAAGCCTTTCATATTTATTCAACTTGAGGTATCTGGATGTCAGAGCCGCCTTAATTCCAAACCACAGTAAACCAAACCAGTAAGTTCGACGTTTAAAGCCACGCTTACGTGGAATATCGACAATGAAGGGCTGTGCATTTTAAGAAACAAACAGAACTCTACTATTATGGTATATACTAAGCAAGGACCACGCAACAGTAGACAGGATGAGACAGAGACTTAAGATGCAGTTTCCATCAGAAAAACTGTGACAAGAAAAAATACTAAAAATCCTTCCTTAACCTTCAGAACTGATAAGAATCTGGGTGGACATTGAGACCTTTCCTGTAAGCTTTCACTAGTCACTCTCCTCTCTGAATCTAACTGCAAGTAACCCGGAGGAGTATCTTGAGCATCTCTCTTGGTAGTTGCCAGTCATTACTGGTACTTCAGCCACCTATTTTGTTGCTATACATGAAATCTTCCAGACTGTCCTAGTAATTAATTTGCATAAATAATTTTCAGAGCTTGAAAAAAGTTAGGTCTTACCTCCAAATCAAAGTTTATCTTCAGACTTTGAATGTATTTGTCCAGCTCGAGTCTGAAAGTGTCTTCTTAAGGAAAATAAGATGCATCAGTTAAGACCTGCATTCTTCCCTTTCAGTATATGGCTGTCACTGACATTTTCAGTTACTGAAAGGCGTGCACCAATGAGCCGATTTCAAGTAGGAAACAGACAAAATGAGAACATAATTTTTACATCACCTCCCTATCCACCCAGATAAGGAACATCAAAGGTAAGGATATAGTTCCAGCCCCTTCTCCGAGCCACCTAAGAAACAGACCACATATTCTGGAGCACCGACGTCTGATTCCACTGTTGCCATTTCTAGAATATTTTCTTGTTGGAAACGACAGTAATAACAACCAACTTTATATTCTGGTAAGCTATGCAGAAAAAAAAGAATTATTTTGTTACAGATACATCACAATAAATAAGTGCGAAAAGCAGACACATGATTCTGTAAAGAATTTTCACCCACGAGCACTGTGGCTCCTATGGTCATGTGCAAAGCTCTTAGACCTTTTCTTTTTTCCTCAGAGGTGTGATCAGAGCAGTTTACAAGATAATAGTCACACATGTAGTATTTTTTAATATTCAAACAGTAAATTACTTACAATACTTTTCTCAAAGCTATGTAGAAAAAGAGGAAGGTGCCATTGCTGTTATTATCAGCAGCAACAGACTGAGAACATGGACTAAGCTTAAGTGCAGCAGCAGATGGCAAGATATGCAATGCTGACAGTGTTTATTACAGTTTCTCATTCACAAATAATTTTTTAAAATTACCTCAGCCCCACTGACGATACATTCCCCATTCCTTCAAACAGGGCTCCTTTAGTAAGACGCTTGGCAATAAAACCGCGCAATTCAGTCTCCGCTTCCGCTGGTAAGTTAGTGTCCAGCAAGGAGAGGCTTTAAAAAACAAGAAGTGGTTAGTGAAAAGCAAACGTTTTGTTTCTGTGAACAAGTGTGGAACCACCTGCTTCTAGAAGGGGGACCCTGTGAGGTCTCTCTGGCTTACAGCTAGCTCGCTCTGTGACTTCTGGCCCATCAGAAATGCACTCAGTGGTTTGCCCACTAGACCAGAAGTCTGGAGTTGTGGTGTCAGCTGATGCTGAACTCCT
>NW_010431021.1:498-834 GCF_000710305.1 Buceros rhinoceros silvestris | reverse complement strand
GTTGTAATACAGAGCAATGACTCCATTAGAGAGCTCGTGGAAAGATAAGATGTCCATTTAAAATTGTTCAATTTAGTTATCTATTGTCTACATGAAAACCTCAGTCAACACAGAAATGTGAAGTTATTAGTAGCGAACAGAGTTTAAACTCAAAAGATGAGAGTTCGTGTTTAATACATTATTTGAGCCCCGTAGTTGTGTCCCTGCACTAGGTACTCCAGAAAAAGCCCCGCCGAGGGGACTTCTGTTTGCTTCTGCTTTGAAGGGACTCCAGCGTGCTTGCTTCCTATTCACCCAACAGCAGCACGGCAAGGACCTCACAACGGGGTGTCAGTG
>NW_010431021.1:0-237 GCF_000710305.1 Buceros rhinoceros silvestris | reverse complement strand
CATCGGGAAACCCAAGCCATTCCAGCCTTAACACACCCAACAGCGGAAAGGGCTGCAGCGGGGCGAGGCATGGCCTGAGGATGTAATAAAACGCAGGAGCAGAGAACCGGGACGTTACGGGATATTTTTTAAAAAATCTCTTCGGAGAAAGAGGGAGGAAACCCCTGAAACTGGGAGCGGACAAGGCCTGGAAACAGGCTTCCCGCGGAGCGGCCCCAGGGCGCATCCGCCTTGCCG
>NW_010431020.1:25246-35859 GCF_000710305.1 Buceros rhinoceros silvestris | reverse complement strand
GTCCGCAATAGCCCTTTACCGCCGGTTTCTGCCCTAACGCCGTAAGGGCCCGCTTCCGATTTCAGTGTTTGCAGAGCCGGCTTCTCCTGCGCCTAAGGGGAGGGAACCGAGACCGAAATAAACTCCGCTGACAGTCCCAGCACACGAGGGAAGGAAAAGGAACTACGGAGCAAAAAATCTGCGTGTTTGTTGGGGGGACCAGAGAGTTTGCACCAACTCATTCAGCAAATAAAACGCTGAAACAATTAACTAGGATTACTGTTTCTGACCTAGTCCACATGTTTGGTATTAACTTTCTAGGATCTGGTTGTTACTATGGTGGTGGGTTGCACACAGGAAAATCTGTAAACATGCCCTTCTGACTGAAACCAACCCAGGGTGGCTCTGGGGCCAAGGGCTCCTTGGTCTCTCTTGAAAGAGCTATTTCCTATAGGGCAGCTGCCAAATGGTTAAACTGGTATTAGTGGCTGACCACAATTGTTGGTTGGTTTGGAAAAAAGCGCTGTTATTTTAAGGCTAGAGTGGTAAGACACAGAAACCACCACATACTGTTATGGGCTGGGCTTAACTGCCACCTTTCTTCTATGATAGCCAGAAGAAACAGTTGCCCTCTTTAAGGCACAGATAGTGAAAAGAAGCCTCCACCCTGGGCTGAGACGCTGCCAGGCAGCGGGTTTTCCAGATACTGCTCTGTGGAAGTGCTTATGGCTATAACAACATATGGTCACAGGTTGTCTTTGCCGGAAGAGATCAAAACGAAACGAGTGACGAGACATAGAGGAGTGCCAACCTCCTGCTGACAAATCCGCTGGGAAGCGTGCAGAATTTCACCCAGGATTTTAGCCAAAGTCCTGCCTGGATTTCTCCCTTAGGGTCTAGCAAGTACCCAAATCCAGTTGTCACCCATACGCAGAACCACTGAGGCCGGCAGAGACCTTACACCCGTGTCCCTGGGCTTTCCAAAGCACATCCAGTAAACCAGTCTTACCAGCCTCTCGCCCTATTTCTACTTTCTAAAACCAAAAGCATAAAACAAGGGGTTCATTCATAAACATTAATGAGGCTACCCCAGGGACCGTATTCTGTAGCATCATCATAAAATAAGACAAGCAATACTACTGCAAGAAAATCTCTTTGTAGCTGACAAACATCCCTCTCACCTATTTTTAGGGATACTTTAAAGTGTTTCAAACTAGTTGAATAATTAAGGTTTTTTTCTTGGCTCCAGAGTTGCACAATTTTTTGCTCTGAAACACTTCCTTCCTCGAGCCGCAATCTCACCCTACAGAGCTGCCAAGCTGGGAGCGTTACAAAAGGCAAGGCTGGTGGACAGGATGGCTTTAGGAGCTTGCTTAGGACAAGTGCCTGGCATCGGATGTGCAGTCCTGCTAGTCACCTCCAGAGCATCCCTCCCGTTTCTCTTAGGCCAAGGGAAACATTCCCTAAGACGCTTGTTCTAGGAAGGCCAGGGAAGTTTTGACAGCTGGTCAAGGGGCAAAGGAGATATTTTGGTAGCTGAGAGACAGCTGGGTTGAAGGTTTTGTCCTAGCACTCGCAGCATGGTTTTGAACGCAGCGGAGGGCTGAGTAGCAAACGGGTGAACACAACCCCCACAGGGAAAGCTGCTCCTCACCCCCAGAGCTGCCACTGCTGAAAGAAATCCTCCTGCAGTGCCCTCTGCCCCACACATCGCACCTGGCCCCTGCGCACTTTCCCGTGGAGCACCAAGAAATCAGCCTAGAAAGTTGGCTGAGCAGAATCCTTTTCCAACCCTTTGCTGCAACCTCTTCCAGGGCGTGCAATCCCGCTCCCTCCCACACCCCAGCTCCGGCCTTCACCTGGCCCCACTGGGAGCCGAGGCAGCTCACTAACCTAACAAAAAATTAACAAACAAACCCCGAAATCCAACCTCCTTTTTTTGCTGGGTCAATTTTCTGCTGGATTAGTGAACCGAACCAGCGTATCAAAGAGTCGGGCAAGTACCAGAGCCGAGGCAGAGGAGGGCGCAGAAGGGCACAGCCAGGAGCAGGGACACACTCGTCAGAACGTTTGGCAAATTTTAGGGGGTTGATTTGTTTGTTTATTTTAGTATTACAGATTACCAGGTATTTATGCTATAGGAAGTATAAGAAGAAAACAAAAACTAAAAGAAATTTCAGGAGGCCTGGCTGTTGAAGACAGCAAGGTATGCAGCAATGCCAGGACAGCTCAATGCATCGTCTTTACCTTCCCTTCAGAAAGTTCCAACCTGATCCCCACCATGATTTCTACAGGCAGGATTTATTTTCCAAACTTTAAGCAACTGTCATCCATGCCCTGCATCCCACAGCGGGAGCCAGGCCAGGCAGTATCTTGAATATAAGGCATGAAATTTGTTTCAAGGTGCCACAGCAAGCAGACAGCTTCCAATACTTGCAGTAGCTTGTTGCTGACAAGACTGATTGCAAAGTCCTGCCCCAGCTGGAGTCGCCAGACACTGAAGGCTCCTGCCTCATGTACATCATGTTGATGCCGTACAGGAAACAGCAGAGATGCAAACAGCCGAGGTCTCATCATTACCTGCCATGACGGAATGACATGTCCTCTTCAGCTAGAGATCATAGAATAGGGAGGCTGCTGTGAAAAAGTCACCAAGGAGTCCTCCAACAAATCAATGGATTGCATAAATACACTTTAAATTCAGAAAGTCATCCACAGTTACAAATGAAATGCCACTTTCTGCTCCCCAGAATTGCCCGAGGTCTAGAATAAGTTCGCCTATTCTTCAGCCAACAGCCAGATCTCATCTGAACAGCTCTGTCCTGCTCGAGGTGTGTCAGATGGCCAGCAAAATAAGGCCCACCATGTATTATAAGCTGTTCAGAAATCAGAAGCACTGAAAAGGACCACAACGATAACTGATCTTTGTGGAACACTGTACGATGCAGTAAGGAAACTGCATCCTCACCACCACTGACCAACTCTGCAGTTCATCCAGCCATTCTCACGATGTACCTCAACCACTTCATTCCTATCGGTGAGACCAACAAATGCCTCAGAGGAATCCTGAAGGACAACTGTGTGTAAAAGATTAGTCCTCAAGTCCTTTAACAAGCTTCCCAGTCTGAATCCAGATTCTCTTAATGTAGAAAATTAGCCTGACATTAACTTTCCTTGACCTCTTGCTTGAAACAACTTCACTAAGGCATTTGCTCAGCACTTGGGATGCTTTCAGCCAAACAGCTGATCTGAAACATTGCCGTGTCTGTACTGGGTTTGTCCAATGTGGGTCAGAGCGCATTGTGCCTGTGCCTCGATCATGGGCAGTATCACCTGCTAAGTGCTAGGAAGAGGCTGGTAGGAAGTCACACACTGACATTTCAAAGCACCTCAGTGAATTAGAAACACACCAATCACAGAAAATTTAGTAGGGCCCTCAATGCAATGATATCCTCAAAATGAGCTACTCTAAAAAGCTTCCCAAACATACCAGATCATTTCCAGAAGGAATAAAACAGTTGTCTGGTTCCCATTGTGGAGGGGCAGCTCAAATACACAGTGCATTGCCAAAGCAGTTTCCTTACTGAGGAGCTCCCTGGACTCAGATTCGGCAGCATCACTGCAAATAGCCACAAAACTCCTCTGTTCTGTGGCATACGTGCTTGGAGATGTGCTATTTCACCCCATCAGCCTTTATCTTCCTGTGCTGGTACCTGACTTTCCCCCTTTCTATCTGCCAGCTAGTGCAGGTATCAGAAAGTCAAACAAAGTCTGCAGGGACAAATAACTGCAATGAAGTACTGGATACCAGTACAGCATTAGTCCTTTTGCCCTTTACCCAGCTTTGGAATATGCTGAGCCCATGACGGTGTGGTTAAATCAGGAGCACCCACGTTGTTGTGCTCCCAACTACTGCGCTGGGAAGTTTGTTTGAGGCAAGGACTACAGGAGGCATCAAGAAATCTCACTGGAAAGCCTGGGGCCATCTGCCTGCTGTCCTCCTGCATTCAGCAGTAATTTTCTGAGTCCTTCTAGTCCACAGAACGCTACGGGTCACAGGAAAAATAGAAGCCTCCCAAGAAGAAACACTCAGGAAAACATTTCTGATAAATATTCCATCAGGTATGCAACTCGATTCCTATGAAACATTTCTTCAAGCACCACGGACATCCAGTGCCAGCATGCTAAAGAGGTTCTCAAGACCCTGGTAGAAACGACGAAGAGGAGGCTACCCACCTCTGTTGTGAGGGGTTAGCTACAAGGCAGGCATCATAAGCAGGTATCAGCATAAGGATCCATTCCACCAGCCCCATTCACAGCCATTCCCCGAGGCTGGGGCCACAGCAGGCGCAGGCGGTTCACAGGCAGCTGGGCTCCAGCCCACCAGCTCTGTGAAACGGTCCTAGTGTAGACACTGCCATCCCGGCACACCGTCATGAGTTCCTCACAGCGGTGTATCGAACCACCCTGCCCTTAGCAAAGCCCGTTATTCTGTTGTGGTCTGCAAGCTGCAGTTTAAGCGGTATAATTATAACTGCGTTTGGCGCTCCCACTTCTGTCTGGATTGCATCTCTTCACAACCCTTACTCACCGGCAAAATTCTCCAGTGAAGACTTGACCCGACTGAAAAGGCTGATATAAATACATCCGTAGGGTTCTGCCAGCAATTAGGAATAAGGGCGGGGGGAAATCCCTCCTAGGAATCTAACAAAGCCAGGAAACCTTTTTAAGCAGAACCAGCCTATCAGTGTGACAGAGTTGACATTTAAGGTTGGATGGACAATAGCAACATGAAAAGTGTTAAATGACCTGTTCATCTCAACAGCATATTCATTAGGCTAGTTAGGGGGTTGTTTCAAAAGCCTTCAGTTTGGACCTAGCTTCTCCCACCACTGACCTTCTGTGTTAACATGCAATAGAGACGAAGAGGCTCGATTAACCCTTCTCTAACTGGTATAGTCAAAAGCTGTTTGCAGAGGTTTGATTTACAAGTACAAGAGCTTTTTTCTTTAATTATATTTTAATTTTTGACTTCAGTAAAGATGAGGAGGAATCCCGCCGTATGAAACCCTCACAGTCTTACAAGATGTGGGATTTCCACGCATGGGTCTTCTGATGCCCGTGGCCTGAGACTGGATTCCAAGTCCTGTAAGCATGGTAAAATACTTGTAATTGCTCACTGGGATCTCAGCCAGTGAGAATATTTCCTCTTTAACCTATGAAACAAAAAGAGTTATCTTAAGTACATGCTGAAAGTAGAAAATAAAATTAGCAATGGTGTTTAAGGAGCTTGCCAGCATGCAAGTTCAGGGAGACAGAGGTTAATCTGATCCCAACTCAACTGCAGGAAACCTGATGTTCCAACAATTAAAATATTAGTCCAGATGAAGAGGTGACCCCCCAAATCCCCTAATGGGGTGGCACAGCCTGTTATCCCCTGTAGCCATATCCCATTAAGCTGACACCTCTGCAGGAGTAGGATACACTCCCAGTTGCACACACAAAATTAATTATTGTCAAATGCACTTCACGGGGGCTGAGGCGAGAAATACGAGTTAAAATAATTGACAGTCATATTAGGCAGCAGTTCAAAATCTCCTCACAGTATAACCACAGGCAAGATAAACAGAAACTCACAGTTACCTTCACAGGTGGGCTCCCCCCGCTTCTTGTCACATTGTCCCCACTCCTCTAGGCTTTTTTCTTCCTTTCGCTCCCTTCTCCCTATCCTGTTTTTGCCTGCCTTCGCACCTCGGCCCTGGCTCTTTCCCAGCACACACTGCCAAGCTGCCCAGGGGGTGGCAGGCAGGCGGTTTGCCCCTGCACACCTGCTCCAAGAGATTTGCCACCACAGTATAGCACCTCCTACGCTACCAGACTCCTGGAAATTGCGCGTCCCTTGTGTACTCCCTTCTTACATTCCAGGCTTGTCTCTGCTCCCTCATCTAACACATCCTTCCTGCCACAACACACTTTCTTCAGGCGTCTCCGTCCATGCTCAGCTACCACAGGACCATCTGCTTCCACGTATCTTCTTTTTAAAGGGGTACTATCCCAAACCTTGTAAACCCCAAGTGACCTGGCGTATGAGCAATAGTCAAAATTCAGCTTCAGAAGGGCTTTTCTGCTTTTATTTTGCATGCAAAGAACCACACTCAGAAAAATTTAAGGCACAAAAAACCACCCCCAAAACAACACCTAAACATTTATCTACCCATCACACTAATCCAAATACTAAAAGTAGTAAGACAGGACAACTGGAAACAATCTCTGCAAGTCTCCCATAGCCTTCAGAGGAGATGGAATCTAGATGTAATTTTAAAGGAGAAGTTTTTAAGTGTTTTCCTTGCACTTTAATTGGCAAGTAATCAAGACCACATTCAGTGCAACACCAGTTCTTGCAATCACGCTGTGACAGCGGACCAAGAAACTCTATTAGGAATCCAGTGCAATTACAACCCAACAGCAGTCCAGCAAAGGACTAGATATAAAGGGAGGCATGACCCCACATTAGAAAGAAGTTGGTGACCATACAGCTGAGGTGTAGCTCAGACACCACTGAAGTGACACTAATGGAAGCAATCAGAAGGGCTGGCACTGGGACAAGAAAGCTGCCACTGGATACTTATTTCACAGGCCCGAAATGTTGCTCTAGTCAGAGTTGCTTTCAGATCCTCAGATAGCCACTTCCAAACCCATGAGTACTCCCCCACAGTCAGCAACATCTGAAGACAAGCACATATCCTTTTCTCTTTGGCCATCCTGCCACTGTCCACACTTCAAAACAGGATTAGGGCAGCACACAGCATACAGACAAGACATTAAAACTTCTCATGTTCAAATGAATGAAAGAGGAGAGTGTTCTTCAGGAAGCTCAATCTCAGTGCTACACTATCTCAGAACACATTTCTGAACGAAGCTTTGGGTCTGGCCATGGTTTAGAACTTTTAAACTAGGCTGCCTGTCTGCAGGTGCCCGCGTCACTGCTGAGATGGGGAATGATGTACAAAGTCCTCGGCTAGAGAGAAGGAGGAACAAATTTTCTCTGCAGGAACTGTGAACCAAGTACTCGGCCTCTTCCCAGCCTGGTCAGGCTGCCGGGGTGATCAGCTGCAGGAGTGCATTGCGCAGACCAGCTGTCCCAGATGGCATCTCAAGTAGGTTGAAGGTCTGGGTGTAAGAAAACAAGGAGTGTGTCGGCTGATTCCATTCTGGTGGGGAAATATGCTGCTAGTACAACAAGGCTTTAAGAGGGGTTAAAAATCTAATTGTCAGAAAAGCCATAAATGATATAGGACCTATATCAGAGATTAAAGCAGGTTTTCTTAATCCACGACCTGTACTACACTGCTGGGACATAGATCTCCAAAACTGGCTGTAAAGCTTGGAAATGAATATGTTGCCCATAAGGGAAAAAAAAATGCAAATTGAAGTTATAAGTATTTACAGCTTAGAAGAACATTTAATTGCTTGTAAAAAAGCCCCACCAAGGTGACACTGCACAAGAGGATTCTTGGATTGTCTTCATAAGGATTAGGTGGAACTTCAGTTTAAAAAGGAACATGAAACACTGGCTCAGGAAAGCCCTCAAAGTCCCTTAAGTTTCCCCCATTTCCCCCCGTGATCTTTCTGTCCTCTATACATGTTTTTCTTCTCAAAAATCTGTTCAGAAAACGTAATTTCCTTTTTGGTATCAGTTTGGTGCTATCACCTCACCATAGCAACAGACAGCAAACAGCAGCTCAAACAACTGGAAGTTGTTGGCTGACTCAGGTAGACTCTCCAGCAGCAGCAGGCTTGAGGGACTCTACTTTTAGAAAAACCATCAGTTGCATAATTCCACTAAAACAGAATATACACAATCAACTAAATGCCACCAATTAAACTATCAAGAAGGCAGGAATATTTTCAGTCACTGCAGTTTGTGTGCAGCTCCACTGTAATCAAGGTATGACAGCAGCTCCTGTAGACACACCAAGCTACTCTTAAAGTAACTACCTCCATTCTTGAAGACAGACAGGGACGGTAAACCCCATTGGGGCAGCTCAGTCCATCCCAGGCAGTTCCCCTGCATACCTCTCTCTGCTGTCATGGGCCAAACTGCCAGCGGTGCCTGAGCTACCAGAGCCTGGTATGAGATTATGTGAAAGACCCAAAGTCCAGGTCACTCCCAAGCAATACGGAGCAGTGAGGATGGATCTGAGCTAAGACACCAGAGCATGAACTGAAGCAGATGAGGTTCAGTCTTGCTCCTAGACTGTGGAGATATTATCTCCCTGCTGTCCTGCTGGGTGTAAAGTCGTCAGCTGGATGATGAAGCAAAGAAGAGGAAGGGGAGTGTTGCAATGCACAGTCGGGACTTAAACGAATATCTTTACATCACTGGAAAGCACAGAAGAGCCAAAGACTGTGACACAGTACCCAGCTCAGGATGCTACAACCAAGTGCTTACGTCTATTCTAGACAACGTAGACGGAGCAATTTGTTTGGGGGATATTTAATAACAGAGGGTATAGAATTCTGCTGAGTGCTCCTGAATCCTTCTGCTGGCTTTACATTCATTGAACATCTGCTTTGTTAACATATTTAATCCCTGTTTTGCATAGCAGTGTAGGAACATTACAATGAGTCAACAGCAAATACATTTACAGTGAAATTGTTTTTAAAATTGTATAATTTGTGTGCACGTATTCTTTAGAAAGGCACACATATGTATACATACATACATTAAGAATTGCTTTTCAATTGTCTTTGAGGTTTGTCAAACCATTTCAATATCAAAAGACATTGTCTGTTGACATGGGGGTGTGTATTGTGTGGCCATCAAAGATTTCACTGAAGTCAATTAACTTTTTTTAATTACAATTTCTCATATCAAGACAAAGGAGGTTGATAAAATTATCCCTTTAAAATTCTCAGCTTTATGCTTTTCCCTGGTAGATCCCTTTCAAAAAAACCCAGCTTCAATCACAAAAGAAAGACAAACATACTGAGAAGTTTAAAACAAAATAAAAATTAAAAACCTGCCAAACTTCCTTCCCTGTGTCATCAGGGACAGCACATTTTCAGGATGTCGGCAGCAGCCCAGTGTATCTGGCATTTAAAAATACCCAAATAGCTTAGACCCTGCACAGCCCTTGCTGTTCTTTAATTTATAAACTAATGTTCACATCCTGACCTCCAGTTACAAAACTCCACTGAACTCACTGGAATCTCAGAGACAAAATTCAGGACCAAATTCATCCTTCTGTTGCTTAAGTATAATTGGCCCACAGTATATTGGTTGGTGGGAGATGGTTCTTTCCCACCACCACATAAACTGGTGAGATAAAAATTTAGTAACTCCAAATGTTTTTTCAGAATCCTGTTTTCTTGGGAAAGAAAGTGTAATTATGTGGAAATGGCAGTTATTTGGTCTTACTGTGGACATGGTAACTGTGGTCTCTGGGTCTTCTTGTGCTCTTTCTGTCTTTCCATCAGCTTGTTTGTTTTCAACGTGGCTGCTTGTATATATACAATTGTCTCTGGTTATCATATGCTGAACATGATTGTTACCTCCTCAGATTTATTCCCAGCATGAAAATTATTTGAAAATGGGTGGAATGAGGGGGAGAAACACAGCCATCATTCGAGGAACTCACACAGTAGAGTGCTCAAGAGCTTCCTTTCAGATTTGCCTTCCCTGCCAAGAAAAGGCATTGTTGCGGTGACAGCCAAGAGGCGTGTGTTACAACAGGAAATCATATGGGAGGCAAAATTAAAATCTCAATCACAGGTGAAAGATTGAGGCAGCCGAGGAGTGTTTATACAGTATTGCTCTTTTCTCCCTGCCTCCTAGAAAAAGTTGCGAACACCTTGACCTTACATATTGCAGGCTGGCCAATGCCTAAAGCAGGGTAGCTAAGCACCCTCCCAGCACCGCGTCCTTCCTCAGCATGGTGTAGCTTTGGGCTCTGTTCAGAGCAGGAGCAGCGACTCTCCAGTTAGCTTCACTGCACTGAGCCCTGTCAGGTCTGCAATTCTAGACCAGCTATTGCCCATCTGACCAACTGCTTGTCTTCCAGCTCTTCCACACCACTCAGAAGGAGCAGGGACTGCCTCTGCAGCAGGGACAGCAAGTGGAAGAGGTCACTTTTTCCACCAGGGCAGCAGCCAACAGCCCCTTCCAGCCCTGAGCTCACAGAAGACCTTCTCTGCTGGACCTATGACAGATCCTTACCAGTCGATCCCATCAAAGAGCCAGCACGGCCACACTTAGCAGGATTTTGCAGGACGGCTCGAGCTGTGTTACGCGTTCCAGAGAGGAGCACGAGGGCTCACACCTATACTCAGCTGAGAATTCGAATCACACCCAATGACAATTGAAGACACACTTGTCAAGCCTGTGCAGATCCAGACAGAAATTAGGTGGGATTTCTTCAGGCAGAGACCACTGTATTTTTGAACAGCAGATTACGCTCCTCAGCTTCCTCTACTCTCAGCTACTCAGCATTTCTCCCCTGTTATAGTAATTCTGGCCAACAATGTTCACTACTACTTACCCTCTTTGGATAATCACACCCTTACAGTACCTCTCACAGCCTAATGTTTTACAATGAAATCTGAGAAGGTTTGAATAATCCTAATAGCGGTTA
>NW_010431020.1:22497-25168 GCF_000710305.1 Buceros rhinoceros silvestris | reverse complement strand
AGCAGCGGCACTCACACAATTATTATATAAAAGGTAAGTGTGCTCCTACCAGCTCTCCATTTAAATTTATAGTGATTGGTTCCATACGTAAGATGGTAAATGAAAAAAATCCCCCAGCCTTCCTTTAAGAGGTTTATAGTAAATAAAAGTGCTGAGGGTTGCGTGTTGGCCCCCAGTCTGTCAGCTCCCTGTGCAGGAAGGGGATTCAGGCTCCCTTTCCTAGGCACGCATAAAATGCCGGGTGATATACAGCTCTGCTATGCAAGGAGTGTGGCTGCAGTGAAAGCCAGAGGAACTCTGGCTGCTGGTCCTAAGGAAACCTTCACAAGCCTGTGCTGGAAGGGCTGAGGCAGAAATCACCCGTGTTCTCCTGCAGCCTGCTTTCCCAGTGACACTCCAGCATCTCTACAGGGTTTGGCGATGCACTGTTTACCAGGTACACAGCAGCGTGGGGTTGAATCCCTGATTAGTGCAGTACAAGCACCCTTACTGTATTGAACAAAGGCTGGCATCTGTCACATGTGGCAAGTATCATCTGAATTATTTTTTTCCCCCCACAAGGAGCTCAGACCTTGAGAAGGTTTTAAAACTATCTCCAGAGAGGAAAGGCCACTCTGTTGTTCTGAATTTAGACTGCTGGGAAGACAGGTCTTTACTCGTGAGATTTTAATTTCAGTAGCCGAATGAGTAACTTTAGAAAACACACCTTGGGTCTGATCCTGACTATAACTGAAGTCAAAGGCCAAGATCCTGTGCAATGGGAGGAAAGGTGTGATTCTGCCACACAAAGCCAAGCACCTGGGGGATGCTCAGACCTATCCTGCTGTGAAGTTCATCGCTCCCGAGTGTAAACACCGAGGTGCCTGCTCCTCTGAGGTGAGGCTGCCCCTCACCACAGCCTCAGGGGGAAGAGCAGCCAGTACAAGCCACACTGTCCCCAGTTCGCCGCACATGTGTGGAAGGCTTTGGAAGTACTGATCAGTGAGAACTGCCCAAGCTGCTCCCCCCAGACCAGCTCCAAGAAGCGTCCTGCAGCTCAGTTGATCAGCACAGGCACCAGAGGTCTACATCACCTTGACACTGCCTGCATTGCCTTTATGCTGCCCAGACCTTCCTCCCTTGCCATGAATCTGCCATCTCTGCTCCTGGTGAGTAAGAGCAGGCCGATCCTTCAGTTTTTCACACCTTCATCAAGTTGTTTCTCCAGCAGCACTCAACACCCTTGCACTGCCACGTTGTCTTGACCGAGGACACTTCCCAGCTCGTTCCACCACCCAGACTGGTTGCAGATGCTGGATGGGATGTCTCAGAAACTGCCCCTATGTGGAGCCTGGTCACCAGGACCTGCTTGACAGAGCCCTAGGCCCACATGGGAGCTCAGGTGTAGGTCAGCAGGTGGTGGGATCAGCCAAGGAGAACTTGCTTGTTGTCATTAGTGAAGATGATTCTCTCCCCCAAGACATCCTACACTATCGCAGAGTTGTGCACAGGCCAGCAAGGACAAGCTCAGCAACATGGAGCCAGAGGTGAGTCAAGAGACCCATAAGTACTGGCTGGGAGAGAGAACCAGCATGTCTGACCCCAGGAAGCTCTAGTTTTTCCACTAGTTTAGCAACTGCAGTAGGTCCCAAACCACCTGTTTTTATCTGAAGCTGCTCCTGACCATGGCAGACCAGGGGACATGCTGGCCTCTCCCTTCCACCCTACACCACATCTGAGATGGTGCAACCAAGAGGACTAAAAGCCATCGCCCACCCAGGGGCCGCTCTCTCCCGTGTAGTGGGGTTACTGGAGCACCTCTCAGACTCTGCTGCAGCCCTCCCATGATGGCTGGCACAATGGGGACACACAACTGGATACCGTTGCATCAACGTGGGATGAATCATTCCAGCCAAGAGTATGCACCCTAATAAGGAGGGGTCTCTCCTGTTTTCTCTATCCATTACCTCTTTAAAATAAACACACACACGCATTGCTGGCCAAGTCTTGACCCTACTCAACCCATACTACTCTCAGGTCCCTGCTGCTCCCTAGCAAGGCCCCTCTCCCCCAGGGCTGTCGGATGCAGCAAACTCTGACCTGTCTCCTTAACCCTGGCACAACCTTTCCCTTTGCACACTCGCATAGAGGATACTGCCTGGCCCCTAAGTTGCTGGGATTTTACAGAGAGATGAATGCCGGTGCTTCTATGAAGAGGGAGAGTCACCAGCTGTGCAACAGCCAGTGACAGATCCCAGCTCCCAGCGTAGCCAGCCGTAGCTGGCACCTACTTGACAATCACTTCATTACTGCGTTTCAAGACTCACACCACACTTAGAGAAGTTCTCCCCTCACTACAAGAGGGTGCAAAGCAGAACTGGCCAATTTGCATCTCTCACAGCACACTGAGGGGGGCAAGGCGGGGTATCAGTGGTGAATCCTAGTGCAGAAAGGGGTCTGCAAAACCGCATTTCTCCCTTGGTGTGAGAAGTTAGAGTCGCCCCTCCCCCTGCTTACAGAATCTCTGGCATCAGGGGCTTTACACTCCAGTGGCACACTCCCAGAGTGCCTTGCACATCTGCTGAACTAAGGTAAAACCGGACACTGCAGAGCTGTGATTTATATCACCAGGGTAAGGCGCTGCTGGAGAGGTCCCTCCCTGCTGCAGGAGGAATACGCACTCACTTATCTT
>NW_010431020.1:2702-22347 GCF_000710305.1 Buceros rhinoceros silvestris | reverse complement strand
TCCCTACTCATGCATCCTGCCCTTGTGATCACCGCACAGTTGCAGAGGGGAAGCCTGTTATGAGACTGCCACCACTCCTCCTCCTCTTGCAGTGTCCAGAAATCCCAAGCAGGGTGGCAACTGTGCTACCCTGCAAAGGCACCAGGCAGGGGAGAGCCCCAGGCATCTCTGTCAGTCCCTGCAGCTTGGTACCCCCAGTCCTCAGCATAGGCAGCTTTACCTTTCACAGATGCTAACTGGATGCTTGAGGAGCTCCAGCAGAACTGGTCGGTCAGTTTGGCTGCAAGAAGAGTTAACTTGGTGGAAGAAGGCAGAGGAATAAAAGGCCTTTCTTTCTCCGTTTGTCAGGCAACAGGTCACACATGCTTGCAGACAGATCCCAAAGCCTGTCTCTACTCTCACATTTCCTCTCTTCCTTTCCCTGACACTTTCCTGACACATCTTCTTGTGCACTTTGCTCAGCTTTTGAAGTAACACTCCTCCCTGCTTGTTCTCCTTCCCACTCCTTGTCACTGGAGTCCTGCTGCTGTCATCACACTCCCATCAGACTTCTCCTTTCAACTGTGCGTTTCCACGCTGTCTCTCCCAACTGTCACATACGCTTCTGGTTCAAACATCTGTTCCTCCCCCTCCCAGGGAAATTACTCCAAAACATGCTGCTTTCTGTCTGAATGGCAGGAAGGAGAGATTTGGTTGTACACGTGGTGCTACACAACCATCCGTGCTGCCGAGTGAAAGACTCCTCTTCAGTGATTTGGTCACATCAATTCCCAGGGCTACAGGCTCAGTCCCTCCTTATCCTACCAGAATGAAGAGCAAGAAGCCTGTTTCTTTGCATCCTACAGCCTCACCGTTCAGGGCTAACAGCCTCTACTGTGCAGGGAAGCAAAGGAGAGGGATACTCACCACCCCACACAGAAGGAAGGTGTGCATGATCGTTTTCTGTAACAGGGTAAAGAGATGCTGCAAGAATGACTCAACTCAGTGGTGGTAAGGAGAAGCCATACGTTTCTCACTGCCAGCAAGGGACTGACTATTCACAGGAGCAACGTGACTACCCAGCGCCTGATAGCTAGCGTTGCCTGGTGGTCTCCCAGGGCTTGTGTCATTTCATAGCAAGACTCAGGCCAGTGCTGAATGCAGATGTAGGGGTTAACCCAGCCAGCATGCCCAGCAAGATGTCCTGCACAGTCTGGCAGCATCTCGAGGCTCAGAGGTGGCGCATGTTCCCAGGTCTCTGCACCAGGCCACAGCAGACCCTCTGCCTGCACACCCGGTTCTGCCAGCAGCCCTTGGACTGCCCAGCCTCACTGACCCCGTGGGGAGGTGTGGGTCCAATCATAGGGGGGGAAAGCAATTGGTTGGGAATGAGGGAAACACTGGGCCACAGCAGACCCTCTGCCTGCACACCCGGTTCTGCCAGCAGCCCTTGGACTGCCCAGCCTCACTGACCCCGTGGGGAGGTGTGGGTCCAATCATAGGGGGGGAAAGCAATTGGTATCTAGCCTCCTCCTCACTCGGTCCCCGTGCACTTGCTAGAGGCAAGGCCATTGTGCAGAGCAGCATGCCTCAGCAATGTCATTTTGTCTCCATGCCTGGACAGACAGAAACCCAAAATCTAGTTCTGCATAAAATCTTAGGGCAAAAAATGACGTTCCAGTCCTTGGGTCCTTCTGTCTTTCTCCAAAGCATTTGCTGTCACTCAGCAGAGACAGCAACTGGAGCTGTGAGGTGTCTCTGGTCACACTCCACCTAATCATCCTCTGCTTCTAGGTGTAGGGAGCGCTGTTATCCCATACTATACATCTATCAGCACACCAGCAACAGCTCCTTTGACACCTCAGCTCAGCCCTCCCCACGGGCTGGGTGTCAGTTACCAGCATGTTCTCACTCACCAGGCACACCACATGCAAGTGCCCGAGGCTGCTCCATACCCGTGGCAAGCCTCTGAACAAATGGTGCAGCTGGTCACAAACCAGTTGAGTGAACATAGGTGAAGCTGATTCTTCTGTTGGTGTGGTCACCGAGAGTCCCTCCTTTCACAGGAAAAATTGGTCTTTCATGGGCTTCAGGCACATACCCAAACCAGCTGGCTGAACTTAGAGAAGAAGGTTCAGAGGGTTTTTGTTGCTGGTGGTAAGTTCTGCCCGTAGCTGCAACCCCAGTGAAGAAACTGAAATGTAGTTTCTATTCTATTCCCTTTTCAGCTGCTTATAAGTTTCTCAAACAGATTCCTATTCAGGGTGAAATGTTCAGTGCTTGGTCTCAGCTCAGAGATGATTTCTTTTATTTCCCCCTGCAGGAACTGTGAGCAAAATACTAAATGCAGTAGATTCGGAGTTTGGGGAGCACAAGCAATCAGATATTTCCCCCTCGTTCCCTCTGATACCATATGTTCCAATTGGAAATTTTACACTTGCATACTGGTAACTCATAAATGGTGGAGATGATAGACTTCAAATGTTCTCATTGAGAGGAGAAAACAAACCCAGATTTTAGAAAATAATTGGTTTGATACTGTTAAGATGAGTTTAAAGAATTCTGATAATGCTTTTCCTTTCCCCGGTGTCCCAGGAGGGACAAGTACACAGGTTTTATTTTAATCTATGTACTATAATTTTAAGGATAGCTGACACAAGGTGGTCTTTGTTAAGATGTATCTATTTGCTTTGAAATCCAAAGAAGTTCAGTGCTTAGAGGCTGCCAGAAATCACAGACCTATTATTCAAGGAACTTTTGCTCTCTGCTGTCAAAACCATCAGAAATCTGTAAGCTGAACAGCTCCCATTCAATGCATTTTCATGCTCATCTACAGTGGGTTTGCTTGGAGCTTTATTCTTATCAACCCCAAACTCACTTAAAACTAAAGGCAGAGAACCCCAGTGTTCTTGTAATAGCACATTTGGAAACGCAGCCTTCCAGAAGTGATGGCATCCTAGTCATCCTCACCCACAATATCGGCTAGGTCACCTTATATGTCGCTCACTTGGGTTTTTTTACTTCAAAGTGAGCCCTACAAACCCTGTACCATATCCAAAGTGCTAAACTATTTGTGCTCCACATGTTGGTTTAACTGCATAAGTTGTAAGACACAGTCAGTGATCCTTAAGCAGAGGTACTTCCTGACCACAAGTGCTCCATCACTACCAGATTCAGGTATGCACATAGATGGTTACAGACATTATCATTTCCAGGGGCAGGTTTACTGAGAGGATGTGTACCCATCCCTTCTCCCTTTACCACTGCATGGCACAGATGTCCTTTTGTATGTCGCTGGGGAGTTACTGAACAGCTGCCCAGCCCACCTTGCCTCCCCTGCTCCATGCGTGCTCCCCTTCCCAGCTGAGAGAGTCACTACTGACAGCTCACATGTATTTAACAACTTGGGCAGCGGATCACTACCAAAACAGACTTGCACATCGTGGCATAATAAAACAGCATAGAAAATCACCCTGCTTGGGCAAGAAGTCTCATGACCTGAAACTCACCAAACACAAGGCTGGCAGACCATCGAGGAAGCAGGTGATGGCTCTTCTCCAATGCCACTGACCAAAGTGACCCAGCAGCCACCTGGAACACAGCAAGAGACGAAACCTCTTTGGCAAGCAGCTCCCAGCCTGTTCTCTGCCTCCACAGCATCTGGCACAAGCTGGTTTCACATCTAGAGCTCTCACTCCCTTTGATCTCTCAGATAGGTATGAACCTTAATGATTCATGATCATTACTCAAGTCCCACCTGCAAGCAAGAAGCCTCCACCCCAGCCTGCTAATGTCACGGGGTAGCTGTGGGCTCACTTCCTCAAGCCCCTGGGAGCTACTTTGATACACCAGTCTCATAGCATGCTGATTCTATTAAGTACTATGGAAGCAATCTTGATTTATGCCAGTGGGAGGAAGAGAATAATCAAGTCCTGTGTCCTCAACTTCTGAGCTACTGGTACTGCTCTGATCTTCTTCATACTTCAAAGTGCCTTATTCTGCTCAGGTTGGTAGAATTACTTTGCTTCTCTGTCCTTAAGCTCTGGTCATTCTTTGCTGTAATTCCTTGCAGCAGCTTCTGGAAAGGTGTTTTTCTCCCTCCACTCTCCACAGTAAATGAGTTTGTCACTTGAAATATACTGCCAATGTGTTACATGTCCCACAGTGTTTGTGGTTATATCAGAAGTGTTTGTTTACAGCACCGTAATTCAGCAATATCTTGATTACAGGAGAGATGGTGTTGTAACTCACTGTGGCTACTGCGAATATTATTTTTCTTTTCCTTTAATATAAAATGTTGATTTTCATTCAATACACTGAAAGAAAAAAGTACAGTTGTTGCCCTAGTAACCAGCTGCCTTGTAAACTAAGATGTTAGAAGCACAAGGTGTTAATTGTTCCAAGTGCTGCTTGTGGTCAAGGATAAAAGCTAGAATGGGAAAGATCATAAGAAACATCTGGGAGGATAAAGTCAGCTGGTCTCTGCTTGGAGAAAGCCTAGACAACAGCAAGTAGAGATACAAGGCAAGGAGGAGTAACACAGCCCCAGCCAGTAACGTTCAGAATGAAGCGAATTGTGGCCATCTGTGAAAGCAACCCTGAGCAAAGCCTCTCAGAGCACAACTCACTCTGGGAGCCTGACAGGTTTTTACTCAGTTCGACATCTCCACCACCAAATGCAGCAGCTTTTCCTGCCATTACTCATTCCCTCCTCCTGACCAGGCCCACCTCCAGTTCTCTTTCTGCTCCATGTCCTGGGGTTTCTCGTGCTGTGCTCCAGGAGGCTCCTTCCCACACACTATTGAGCGTGAACGGAGGCCTGTCCTGCAGAAGGTGCCACCACCTCTCTGCAGAGCATTTCCTCCGCTGGAGCAGGCCAGGACAGAGCACCCTCCCTGTCACATACCTACCTGTGCTGCAACAGGACTTCACTGCTCTGCTGAGGGCTCTTGCCTTCAGGCTCCTGGCATGGCACAGCAGGCAACTCCTCCCTGGCTGCTCTTGCCACGCTCACCCCAGCCAAGCTGTCTGCTATGAGCAGGAGCAGCTGATGGCCGGGAGGGCAGGATGAACTCCACAAAGGAGCTGGGGTTCTGCCCCAGTCTCCTACCAGACAAAGCCACTCAACTCCAACGGGCTGCACGCTGGGGAAGTAGCACCAGAAGGGCTCCTTCTGCAAGAGGCTGCTAAGGGAGAAAGTCTGCACGAGGGCTTTTCTCCCACATCTCACTGAACTCTTAGGATGAAAGCAAGCTGGCGAGACAGCAGCCTCATGCTCTGCAGCATCTGCCACCTCTCCCTTCCTCCCAACTCCTGCAAACTGGAGAGCAAACACGAATGCTGCTAGCTCCTCAGGAAGGTTTTATCTTCAGCCTTTTTCAGCCCTTTCCCTGCTCTGGATGCCCACTGAACCTGCCAGTATCTGCATTCTCTTAGGGAAGGCAAGGAGCGCCGAAAAAGCAGCGCATTTAAAGACTAAGCCCCTCCCCGGGGCAGGGCAATGCTAATGAGGGAGCCTCAGTCCCAGCGTGGGGCATGGATTGCATGCGCAGGATGGTGACGTCTGGAGCCGAGGGAAGGTGCGCACGGCTGGAGGGTGTCATGCCACGCGTTAGCCCGGGCTCTCAAGAACAGAGGGGCAAGGCCAAGCGCCCACCTGGACCTGCGGAAAGGATGGGACACCAGCGTTCATGCCCTGTTGGCAGCTAGTTTCCAGAACTACAGTCCTGATGTCTCATTAACTTCGGGGGGGATTTTTTTCCCTGTTGTTTTTATTTACTAACTCCCGGTGTTTATACTTGGTAATGAAGCCATATATCGCAGGGAGCCACACCACAAAGCCCTGCGCACAACCTAATGGCGTGTCACACTGGTGATGAAGATTGCTACTAGCTACACAGCCTTCATATAAAATTAGCAGGTTTTTTCTTTCTCTTGCTTCCCCTGGTATAGCTGCCTGTTATGATGCAGCCATCTCCGTCTCAACACAGCCTAAAGTACATCTCTGCCACAGACCGGGGCTGGGGTATCGGCCATGCATCCTTTACACTGAGAACACACAGGCTGAGCAAACAGAGCTGAGAAACCATGGATTTTTCCAAGTGGAGAGTGCCGGGGCAGCACTTCACACAGCAGAGCTGCGTTTAAACTAGGGTCTGTGGGTAAGGCTGAAAAATATAGATGAATGAATTTGGTTGGGTAATTAGATAATAAAACTGAAGGCTCTGGAGTTTAGCCCAGGGATAGATGTGGAATCCAGTGGCTGGCTAGCCTGCTCCCTCTCCTGCTGCTGGCAGCACTACCTTAACCTAGCAAGGAGATCTACCCTTCGCATGGAGCCCAGAGGCAGAAATACATTTGGGCAGCACAGCCTGTGTTCTAGCACAGGATCACTCCAGCCCTGTCAGTCTCCCAGCAGCTGCTGGTGTTCTCCATGCGCCAGGCAGGGCTGCAGGGAGGCTCTGTGGGACTTGAAGTGGACTTGCCTGCCGCTCAGCTGTACCCATAACCTTGCACAGCAGAACAAACGCCATCCCAGGGAGGGCTTGCAGGAGGCTCCGTGTTTGGTAGAAGCACAGGGCAGCTGTTTTGGTGCCAGCAGCCTGGCTGAGAGCTTGGAGGCTTCACACAGCTCGTTTGGGCGCAGTGCAACTCATCCATCCTATGGATGGGTGTGAGGGACACCTCTGCTCAGGGCACACCAGGGTGAAGCTGGCTCGGGCTCAGCAATATGTTTGGACAGAGCTAACTCTCTTGTGCCAGTGAATACTAACGAGGCTCTCTAGAGGGTGGTGTCTAAGGGTGGAAAGGGCAGCACAGCCAATCTGAAAGGAAAACTGAGGTTGGTTTTGTTTTCTGGAGCAACTGTTTTCCTACATTCAGCTTTCAAGTTTCTGCAGAACTGAAAAGGAAAGCAGAGACAAGTTCTTACTGACTTGGAAAATCCTTCAAAAACAAAGCAAACCCATTTTGAAAGGCAGACTTTGTCAGCTGCCCTATTTTTAGGATTGACTCCTACAGGTCCTTCCTTCAATGATAGCAGTTTTGCCTGAGCAATGACTAGGGACTGCAGAATTTAGGCTTTTAATAAAGCAATTGTGTAATTAAAAATAAATGGGTCTCTAGTGTCACTATTTAAAAGAAAAGAAAACTTAGATCAAATAAGGCATTTCTTTCTTTTTGGTTTAGTCTGCTTGGATCATGCAGAGCTTTAATGACGCAGTCACAAATGTTGTATTTAAAAGGCCTCTTAGTTGCTGAGAGGAGCCCCAGGAGAGGGCTATTAACTGGCCAAATTAGGCTATTTATTTTTGTGAGTTTTGCAAGTTTGAAAAAGAGAGGCACATTTTCACTTAGGAGAGTGATATTTCAAATAGGTCACAGGAAACTCTGGCAAGCGGGGAGCAAAGCAGAGCGTCAGTAGGAAAACATTAACCAGGGACATTTTGCAAGCACGAGTCGACATTCGGGTTCCTAATGGCTTCTGAAGTCCATTCAAAAATCTTTCAGGGGATGTGAAATAGGGGCAAGGCAGCGCAGCTGTGCAGGAGCGCTGGCCTAATCCTGAAAGCCTTTAAAACAGCAGAGCTGTGCCTGTGGGTGCTGCTGCGAGAGATCCCGGTGCTGTCAGCACAAACGACAAGCTCAGCACTAAGTGTTGGAAGGAGCTGGCCTCTGTCTGTTGGTTAGGAGATAGATGATGCTTGCACAGATGGCCGGTCAGTCCTGAAATTACTCTCTGTTTTTCCCTCCTCCAGCTTTGATTTTGATTCTTCAGACAATCGCTGAGCTTCATTTTTCTCTCACATCATCACAGCACAGAACAAATTGGGAGTCACTTTGGTCTTTCCTTAAGAATTGGGCCTAATACTTTTTACATGTGTGAGGCTGGTTGGAAAAGGTCCCTTCACACCACCCAATGACATGGCACGTGCTCGCCAACAGCACAGCGTTTCCTCCTTTTCACGTTTGCAAACAGGATCAATTAACTTAAACTCCGCTCAGGAATGATTCACGTGATGTTGCTTTGAAGGACTAGCCCATCACCCATTGACTTCAGCAGCTCAAGATGAAGCTACCCAGTTGCTGAAGAAGCCTCTAGGGCAGCACTGGGCTGTCGCTGGGTCCTGTCCCTCCTTCAGCAGGGCTGGGGTCCCTTGAGCTGCTGCCACACAAGCGACAAGAGCACCAGTGCATATACACGTGATGGAAAGGCTTTGCAGGATCAGGATCAAGATGAGAAAATAAATAATATAACAAGATCATAAAAAGCAGTGTTCCTAGGAAGTGATGTCTAAAAGGCTCCTCTTTATTGATTGCATATCC
The DNA here is from genome assembly GCF_000710305.1 of Buceros rhinoceros silvestris. NCBI lineage: Eukaryota > Metazoa > Chordata > Aves > Bucerotiformes > Bucerotidae > Buceros > Buceros rhinoceros. The sequence continues at coordinate 14,043 of NW_010431020.1, read as the reverse complement.
ACCAGTCATACAAGTCAAAGTTAAGGAAAAAGCAGTCATGCACCAACTAGAGCAATCTTTTTCTTCCTCAAGTGTTTTTCCTACATAAACCCGTTAACTGAGGACTCAGAGGGCTGGTATGTCTGAGGCTGTGGCTGTTTGTCCCGTCAGTGCCTTGGTCAGTGAATTACAATGCTCTATCAAAACACCTTCCTGTGACTGGGGTGGACTGGGCAGTCAGTACCACGTTCTCCTCGTCCAGCTGGGTAACCGTGTGGAGTTGCAGGCGCTTTGTGCGCTGCATTTCCCCGGGACTGCAGGTTTTTACAGCAGAGACGAACCAGCATTTTACTGGGTCAGATGGAAGGAGTTGGTGCTGGAGCGAAGAGGGCAGAAAGGGAAACAGGGAGCGTGCCACTTCGCTGAAAACCTTGTCAGTTGATGCACAAAACAGGAACAGACCTGACGCCTAGCTTTATTCTTCCCGTAAATGTTGTACTCTGTCCCACCAACACTCTGTCCCCCCTCCAAAACCCAGACAAAACCAGGAGAGATTTCTGGCATGGCAGGGCCACGGGCTGGTCTGTAAACACCACTGTATGCTCAGCAAGAGAAAATCGGGGGTAGAGAGGGTTCCTCCAACTGTGCCACAGAAGAAACCCCTGCTCTGACCTGTGCCACCAGTAGCGTGTGACAGGGCAGGCGTCAAAGCACGCACTGTTTTGCAGAGGTGAGGAGGGAATTTATAGGGACAGGGAAAGGACAAACACGTCGTTTGGCATGAAAGGAGCTATAAATATTGTGATAATTTGTCTCCAGGAACCCAGGGCAACCTCTGCCCTGACTCACAACCACACGCTGTCCCTTTGGACTTTACTGAGGCTATTCAGGTTGCAAGTCACCAGCTCAGCTGGCTCAACTGTCTCTTATTCCCATTAGAAATACCCCAGCAAAACCAGCCCTTTCCAAGGAGATATACAGAGGCTGGTTTTCTATCTCAGACAAACCTGCCGAAGCTCCAGTTTCGCTCATTGCCAAGTTGTACAGTGCTGTTCTCCAGCTGGACCTTGTGTCTGCTTCAGTGTGGTAATGCTTCCAGATCTACTCTGCAATATTTATTTAGCAGATAAAACTTTGATGCTGCTCCTGTAGAAATAGTTTGCAATATATTAACAAGGCCGTAACAATAGTCAGAAGCATTTCTCATGTGCCCTCAAATGTTTGGCGAAAAAGAAACAGCAGATGCCAAAGGTCACAAAGCAAGTTGAGAAGTTAGCCATTAGATAAAGAAAAAGGATGAGGATGATCTGGGGGTACCATAAACTACTCTTTCTTCCAGGACTTTGCAGCTCACAACGTGTGTATAATATGTGCAGGTTACCCATAACACTACTCAGTACAGGTCCAAGTCCGTCAAGACACAAAGAAATAATTCATCCTTTTTGCAAGGATGGGCACAAAGCAAACAACACCGTAAGTGCAGCCCCAGGACAACTAAGTGGTTCTTGATCAACAACCCTGTGTAAACGCTCCACCACCTGCCTGGTCAATATGAGGCTTTTGGGAAGACTTGCAGGTGTTTGGGCCACTCTTCCTTTCCCTAAACCACCAGCTCCCCACCCAGGCTCCGGGGCACCTTGTCCCACCACTCCTCTCCTGGACACAGCCACAAACAGCGGTCTCCAGCTGACACCAGTCACAAAACGGTGCCTCCTGGCCCCACCGCTATGCCAGGGGCAAGAGCAGAGACCCCGCCGGTGGCCAGGTTGCCTTTCCCGGCAAAGGGCACAGACATTCCTCATGGCAGTGGGGGGCTGGCAATGCCCGCCACAGAAACCTCTCCTCGGCCTGTTTTCTTTTTGTCTCTGTTTCCCCATTCAGGAAAAAGCTTCTGTCACAACAGCTGCTGATTCATTTTCTGACTTGGTGCCCAGCGTGCCAGACATAACATTCGTTTGCTGCCAAAGTGGTGAAAACAATGACTTACCAGCTCATTTTTCTTCAGTTGATTATGTTGGGGGGGTGTGGGAGAGAAGGGCAGAAAGGAGCTTTAATTAAAATTGGATAAGAAGGAGAATAAATCCACATTCAAAGAGCAATGCTCTGCAAGGCAGGAAAGGGGAGAGCATCTGAGGCGGTGTGGGAATACCCGTCACCAAACAAAGAAAAACAAAGGGGTCCATGGGCAATGGTGAGGGACTCTGTGGTCACTTGCTGCCCTTCACCAACTTCTTCCCTCTATGCTTTCCACCTTTCAGGCATCAACAGCTTTCCAGACCAGTAACCCTCAGATCCGACACGATGCCTTCTGGACTTAGAGGAGAAAAGCCACCCCAAGATGACTCTGATGAGGGCAGACAAGTGTACTGGACTTTGATACTTCTCATTTATTTCTTGACTTCTTCCTGGAATGAAGGAGTTCCACCATCAACATTTACGTCCTTAAACACTGACTAACAATTTGCCCAGTAGACTGGATGAACATCCAACCTACATTTTGGAGGTGCTCAGGACAGAGGTGGTTGGATTGAGATTTTGGCTTTCCTGTTAGACATTAGAGACAAGAGAGCCAAGTTTGGACCTGATGAGCAAAGTCTGACCTGTTAGACTCTCCAATATTTTTCCCAGTATTTGACAGGGTGCTTTGGACACATGGGAATTAAACTGATCCATACTCCCTGACCTCAGTCACATTCAGAAATAGCTCACCAGGTCACTAACTCTCATGGCAAACATTCAAGCGAAGCTTAGATGCCAAGAAAACAATGGCACATGTATTCTGACCACGGTATTGTCCTAGTGATTATTAGCAACAAATAAATTTCCTAAGAGACTGGCCCATCTGCAACCAACACAGAGGAAACAGCACCCTTGCCCAATTCAACTGGCCAAAATGGATGGAGAACCATTTTAACTCATGTATTTAAATTCTCTAATCTCTGTTAGTGTAGAACACAGCACAGTGAAGTGCTGATTCCTCAGCTGAAGGCTTTGGGTCCACTGTCTTCAAACAACAGCCAAACCAAGCTGTTGTCCAAACCCCTCCCACAGGGTTTGTTTCAGTTCTTATCTGGAAGGGAATCCAAGTCAATCAATGTGAGGAAATGCAGAAGAGTCATGGTAACCAGAGTCAGCGTGAGGACCAGTTATGGAAGAACCATCCAAAGCCATTATCTCAACACCACCATTATCACTGAGTCAATGATAAAGAGGAGGCTGTCATGCAGAGCATCGGAGGCTGCAGGAGAGATTTCTGAGGCAGCTGAAGAGCAGTCATTCCACAGGTCTCTGACTAACTGTGTGGTGAAATAATATGATTCAAACCAAGGACTCATCAAGAACTACTCATCTAATGCCTGGTAACCACTCCAAACATATGAGGAGGAAAAGCCTTCCCTTTATACTTAGGAAGCCCTTGCATTCTTTGCTTTAAATACTCTCATTACTGTCATTTAGCTCTCTTTATTGAGGGGAATTCAAATAATGGTTAATTGGGGAGGCAAACCCAAGATCAAGAAGTCATTCTTGTTCAGCAGAGAGAATGAAATAGACACTAGAGACCTTCTCAAGCAGAAGTGAAGGATTTTCAAGAATACCAAATGAGGCATCTAGTTACCACCAACAAGCCACCGAAAAAGCTCTCCACCTTCTTGGAATATTTTTGGAAATCCACCTCATTATGTCAACTTCTATTCAGAACCTGAAGAGAGTATTTTCACCACCATCCTCTCACAGAATTGGGAAGAAGGGATTTAAGAGATCTGCTCTTCTCTCTGCTACACAACTGAACTTCTGTTGTTTGACTTGATCCACCCACATCATTTCATGAGGGCTTGTACACACCGTCCCTTGGATGACATTGCTGAATTACTTTGCTATAGCAAAATGTAAGTATTTAAGAAAACCTTGGACTCAACCATCCACGTTATGAGAACACCCACCAACAAAGATTTCCCACCGCCATTACCTTTTGCTGATCCAGATCCTACACAACGCAATGCTGCGCTACAATGCTCGTGCTGTGGATCAACGTGTCTGACCACCCAGAGACACTCTGCTCTTCTTGGCTTCAGTTGGACCTGTGGTTTCTCAGCACCTTTGCAAATTAAAGCTAGAAACTAACACATTAAATTGTATTGCTGCATAAGGACCTTCGTTTCCAAGCTTTTATCTGCAGGAATGATATTGCCATTCTATACACTAGACCTGTTTTTGTAATACTGTGGTTCATCAGAAGTTTTTATGTTAATACCGAATCAGAAATAATACACATGTGATTCATAATAATTTAACTGAATGGCTGCACTGAATGTATTGTAAGAAATTCTGGTTAGGAAAGAAACTCATTAAAGAAACAGTGACTACTATTATCCCACTGCATATATTGTTCTACTGGAAAGTTTCCTTGAGTAGTTTCTTTAATTAGCAATTTGATATTTTGAAATAGTGCGATCTCCACCACACACAATTTGTACAACAGGCTTGGCTGGCAATACAGAGGAAAACAAGCAAGCTTTCAGAGTTTGCATCTCTAGGGCATATCTTGTCATTTTCTAGCTATTCAGCTGCTGTATATATGTGTATAACGCAGTGACACTGTTCTTGTGGGATTTTGATTCTTAAAATTTACATAGATAAAGAGCTTTTTTTTATTGGAACAGAATATATTGGGTTTTTTTTTTTTAGAAAAGCCACGCAGTGACACTGTTCTTGTGGGATTTTGATTCTTAAAATTTACATAGATAAAGAGCTTTTTTTATTGGAACAGAATATATTGGGTTTTATTTTTTTTTTTTAGAAAAGCCACATAAAAATATTTGCATAACTTTGGGCTATTCAGATAGAAGGTGTTGACCCCAGCTGTGTTCTAGTGAATGAATCATTTATGTAGGAGCTCATTGCACAGAACGTATGGTATTTTATCTTTCCTGGTTTTCTGCCAAATACAGCCTGTAACAATTTTCCCCCTTTGCCACATTTGCCGCTTGATAACCTTTAAAATACACCAGCTCCAAGTGTGAGAAAGCAAAACAGATTCTGGGCCCGCTCTGGCTGGGAGCTCTTGGTATGGACACTCTTGTGTTGGTGCCGAGGCACCCTTGCTTTTGGAGAACATCCACTCCAGATCTGGGATCTCCTTGTGCTGAATGCTGGGAATCAATGTTTATTTAAAGCTCGTTTAAATCTGCAGGGAACTGCCAAAGCCCAGGAGCAAGCATGGAAATGAGGATACTCTTCCTACACATAATAGGAGCTGCCCCGAAGCAGAGGGACAAACCTCCACTACCTCAACCCTCCTGAGCTCTGCCCCTGCAGGGAAAGCCTGCAGGAAGGGAAGGTGTTTCTGCCATAGCTCTACTCCTTATGACTATCCTCCAGGTACCACTTAAGTGGTATTTTGGCGAGACATATCTCTACCCCCAAGGGCAGGGAACAAGACAATTTCATTAAGTGACTGAGGCACTGCACGGCCAAGCCACTATTACACAGGTTTGATTTGAAATGGTAAGCAAGAAGTCAAACTCGCTCAACACTGATCTCCCGAGAGAGAAGAGATAAGGTGGAGTGCTAAGATTTCCACACTCCCACATGAGTAGATAAGGTCTGAATGAGCAGCTTCATCCACAAGCTGCCTCCCTAAGCATTTTTCATAGCTTACACTGGAAACCCTCATACCTCTCTACACTGAATCACATAATTATGGTTTGCACAAGAAATTTGGAGCAGGATCTCCTCCCACAAAATTTCCTCTCACCTGCACTCCTTTTATCACTGAAGATGACTGTTTGTCAGCACTACCTCTGCTGCTGAGAGAGTTCACATGCAGCTCAATTTAGCAGCCAACAGAGGCAAGAATATTCCCCCACGTGCAAGGCTCTAAAATGCTCGCCTGTTATTGTGAGTGGCATGAACATCTCCACGAGAAAACATTCATTCAGAACGCACTTGCAGGCTTGATATGTTCTCCCTGCTAAGCAAGGAACTGCTTTTACAACAGACAACCCCATCATCTGGAGGTTACCTTCCAGTTTCCCATGAAAGCCTTGCTCAGATGAAGATATTGCAGATGGGATGCAGCCCCATTAATCACTGCCATCCCACTTCCTCATGCCTCTGTCATAGGAGGCTCCCTCTTCATTATGACCTTCCTCCCACATGCAACAGAAACATAATAGCCCAGCTAAACCTGACCCTGGGTAGACACTGAACACAGACAAGACACAGCTCAGCTGATTTGTCTTTCAGAAGCAGATTATTTCTGGTGTGAAATGCTTGCTCACATCTCTTCAAATCAGCCAGATGGGTTTTATATACAGTTCTGCAAGAAGGTTCTTCCCGTGTATCACCCAAGAACTTAAACTGACATGTGCCACTGTTACAGCAGAGTTGAAAGCACCACTGTAATTACAGTTGACTATTGTGCAACTCCAGTTTTGGTTGCTCATAACTTCATCTATAATTAATTGTTTGAGCTGAAAATTTCTCAAGCTGGTTTTGGCCTCAGGTTAAACTTTTTCATTTCAGTTTAAATAGCTCAAGCCTTTCCCAACAACATGTTTAAGGAAAAAGACTCTCTTTTGCCCCTGTTAAAAGTGTCTTTTTGTCACTTACTGAAATGCTCTCACACCTCTATGCTTCTAAAAACAATACCTTGAAATACTGGCAGACTCAACTGCTGTGAAACACAGGTCTTTTCATATTCTCAGGAGGGAGAAAAGGCTCATAATGTCACTGTTTTCAGCCTCAGACTTTACATAAATATATATATATATGTTGTTTACATATGTACAGCAGAGATCCAGTGGCTACTTTGACTATCCTCAGTGCTGAACAAGTTTGGTGCCCCACTGTGCCAGACACAATGGGGCAACACATGCAGCATCCGACCATGACCAAGGATGCTTCTAGGCTGCAGGGTTTGGTAGGGATTTAATCACAAATGTGCCTTTTGGTTGCAGGGCCCCTGTGGTACCAGGGCCAGAAAAGAGCTGGCCAAGACAGTTCAAGCTGAGTCAGGATACAGACATCTCAGTGAACACCGGGGAAGCATCTACTAAAAAGCCTCTATGATCAGCTTACTCCAGAGCCAGGTCTGACTCGTAAACAATAAAGATGACCCTGGGTGCTCATGGAGCAGAGAGGACAAACCAAAATATTCAAGAGTTGCTCAGTAAACAGCTACTGTCTACTCTGGTTACCCAAAGAGATGGTGGCGGAGAAAGTGAGTACATGATCAGTCATTAAAAAGAGCACAGCACAACTCAAGGGGCCTGAATGCAGTCTGCACGAACAGCCTTAATCTAACACTTCTTTCTTCTCAAATATCTGAACTTGAAACCTTACGACAGATGAAAGATGTTGTACGCACTTTCAGAGCGGGTGCACACTCAGTGACCTCTGCTTACGTAGAAAACAGGCAGAAAGAGCATCTCTCTACAGAGAACAAACCCCAGAAACACGGGGAGCGAAGTCTTGAAAAATCTGAACGTGAAAATGCAAACTACTCCATTAAAACCTGTACCAGCCCAATGGAGTCCAGAGATGAGAAACAGGAGCTAACTGGAAAAGCAAAGCGGGCCCACTCCAACACAGAAATTAAAACACTTAGAGACGGTTCTTACTACTCTGCGAACATGAGTCAGTACAAGTGAAAATGGTGCACAGATGGGCCAGCACAGAAGCAACAGAAGTGCCGTGATATTTACATGGGAGGAAAAAAAAAAAATCTTCCCTTACAAGTGTAAATATACCAGAGAAATCATCCCCTCACAGCACAAACCAGGGCTTTGATGTGGCAAACACTCCCACCAGGGACAGCACTGGCTCCACCGGGAGGAGTGGGGATGGTAGACATCGCATCTGGAAGGCAGTAGGCTCGCAGCACCGAGCTTTCCCAAGGAGTCACAACACACAAAAACATGCCAGATGACACGGACCATTTTATAGTCTTTATGCAACCAGCACTGTCCCAGCCCACGGAGAGATGCTAAGAAGGGAAGAACCGTGGTGAGTGTTGGCTCTAACACCTGGCAGCAAGAGCATGAGAGCCCCTCCAGCCTGGGCTCCAGATGCACGCAGCCTGCACCCCTCAGCTCAAGGCAAACCACAGCCACTCCTGCTACCAGCAATGCACCAGCCTAGAGACACCTGAATCAAAGTGGGTGTTGTTCCACACGGAGCCAAGCAGGTGGCATTCCGGGTCCCCTGGCTGCTCCCGGAGCAGTGATAACACATGGGGTCTCTTTCTCCAGCCTCCCCCAACATTGTCCCATCCGTGCAAGCTGCTCAGTTCACAGCACGGCCACGGGGCAGAGCTCTCTGAGCAAATCACATTTCTCCCCACCCATCTTCCTCTCACTTGTAAAAGAAAGTAACGATATTTACACTTCTGCAGCTGGCTTAGGATGGGGGAATGAAAACTCAATTGTCATCAGTGCTATTTGCTGAGGAACAGCTCATGGCCCAACTGCGGCAGGGCCGGCAATGGAGTCCAAAGAGCAGGCTGAGCTCCCAGAGCGGAGCTGCAGGAGACAGCGCAAACCTCACCCCAGCAGTAAAAAACTCAGACAGCTTTGAAAGGGAAAGAAACAGCTTCCCCTTAACTTATGAACTTCCTTGCAGTGACTTATCACAGAATTTCATAATGGGTTTCCAAGAGAGTCAACCAAACTCATTCCCATTTCCGCTGCTCTGACCACTGACTCCGCAGTGGCACATGCACTTGTGTTCTACAGGAAAACCATTTTTAAATAACAAACCCAACTTGCAGAACCTCTCACCTCCTCTGGGTCCCTCTAACAACTTTTGTGGGTTCGCACTACGCTGACTCACTCTAGGACTTCTTTTTCCCCCTGGTGTTGTGCGAGAGACCAGGGCCCAGCAGGAGAAATTAATTAACTGAGCAGACAGCAATCCTGCCATCAAATGAACAAAGAGTAATAGGACTTCACTTATAGTCACCCCTAAGTATTTCACATAACGACAGCAGGGAAAACACAGTCCAGACTGTTGGTTTAATGTTGATAATATTCCAGAATCCACAGTGCTTACTAATTTCTCAGTGGAAATACAACCTTTGACATCAGTGGGAATTCTGTCTGGGCACAGAAGTTGGTGGTTACATTACAGACAAGCAATAAGAGTCTATTTTGATGGTAAGATATTTAGCACAAGGATAGTTCCTCTCTATGCCTGCCCCAAGCACCTGGACTGACAAGCAGAGGACAAAACTTGGGTCCAATTGCGCTAGACCAGAATACACCCGTGCACAGAGATGCTTTCTGGCAGCGCCTGTGCTAGCAGAGAGTCTGTCCTGTTCTTCGCTACAGGCAGGGTTTATACTTTGCCATCACCTGCCAGCAGCCAGAGGTCTGCCCGACACGTCAGCCTGCTCTGCTGGGTAGCATTTGCTTTTTGCACCTCAGCAGCTTGTTATGTCCACATGCATCCCGCTCAAATGCAGACCAGGACTGGATGAACGATGCTGTTAAGCTCCCCCCAAAATCAGGAAGATGTTAAAGAATATGAGAGGGGAAGGAAAGTGTTATGATCACAGCAACAGTAAGAGGGAAAGGAAAAGCATTAAAATTAAGACAGGAAAAATATTCAAAGCTGTACAACTGTAAAACGGAATCACTTCAGGCATATGTCAAAATAGTGTCTGATCTTTTTCTATTCATTGTCAGCAGTTAAACACCCACCAGCTCTGCTTTTTGCTAGCCCTGGAGTTTTGCTACACATGGAGATCTATACTCCGGCATCAGCAGTAGAAACAACTGGGTTTGTAGGGCAAATAACCTCATTTAAGAGCAGGCTGAGTGAACCCTTCCACAGCGACTCGCGTTACCACGAGGTCCACCAGTAGGGGTCAGGTCACATACTGGCGTATACTCCACATACTGGAGACCAGCCCAAGAGCCAGGACCAGGGCACCACAAAGAACATGGAAAAAGGGCCTGAATTTTACAGATTTTACACGTCACAGCACTTCATACGTGACCCCAGAGTTTGATAAAAGGAAAATTACCCTCATAATACTAAGTTAAACACACTAAATTCATATCTATCCAGCTGACGCAGTAGGGATTACCAGCCTGTAGTGAGCCTGAACAGTCCAACAAGGGAACTACTGTGCGCTGGTCTGAGAAGAACTTGTCCATCTCCAGCACTTGGGGATTTTAACTCTCTCACACATTTACAAAAGAGTCACAGAGAAAGTACCAGACACACGAGCACTTTTCCGTAGTGTTTTGAACCTGTAACAAAATTTAATATAAAATCAGTGCCCAGTTACAAAATTTTATAGCATGGTTAAAAAAATGCCCAAACAACCCATACATGGTAACTTAAGAACAATAGCAAACTTTTTTGATTTTAAAAGCATTAGTTTCCTTTTTTGTACATACCTTTTGTTAGACCTGATGAGCTTTTCCATTACAGGTAGAATGATGAGTAAACAAGCAAACCCTTATTTACAGAAGGGGTATAACACTGTTCAGGACAGAGTGCATACTAGACTGAGACCACGGTAATTTCCTAGAACTGTATTTAGATTAAAGAGTCTGAATTTTTTAGTGGTTTTGGCCTCAAACCCCTTCCCAAGGGACATGTACAATTTAGCTCTGCTAAAAGTCTCCTTTAGATTCAGGAGCCAGGAAGACAGAGTCATCTCTCCTCTCCAAGGGCCAGCATCCAGGATTTGGCAACAAAACCACTCTCCTGCCAAGGAGTATCAGCCCTGAGTCGTACCTGCTCTTTGCCAGTGCCTACCCCATCATATGTGCCCTGCCACGTAGATCACACCTGCCCAGTGCAAGTGAAAAAAAACCAACCCCAAGCAAACACCTTGATTGCCTGACACTACCTGTTCTGCATTCGAATTTCCACACCTCTCAGTCTGAATAAGGCTGCTTCATGTACTGTTTTATTACTGCAGGTAATACTGCACACTCCTAACAACGGGAACAAAGATTGTGGTGAAAGCAAGTTTTTTTGAGGATTTGGGGGTTTTTTCCCTTAAAAAAAAAGTTCTTCCAGTTTATAACTATGAACATTCCTCGCCAGTCTGCAGTCAGCCAAAAAACACATGAGGTCTTTCTGAAAAACTAAGTTCTGTGCAACGAAGTTATTAACTGCTGGAAAGGCAGGAAAGCTCTTTTACAGCTGTTCATTGATCCACTGAACGTCACCTTACATGCTGTAGCCCCTTCTGGATTCTGCAGACTTCTGGAGTAGGCTGAGGAAAAAAAAAAACAACCATCCTTGGCCAGAGCAGTTACGCCACTTCTTGAGACATGTTTTCTTTGGGTTTAGGCCTCAGATTCTCAGCCAGCGATTTTTGTCCCTGGTGGAGAATTAAAAA
>NW_010431020.1:1842-2640 GCF_000710305.1 Buceros rhinoceros silvestris | reverse complement strand
TGGGTTTTGGCCCCAGATTCTCCGCCCGCGGTTTTTGTCCCCGGGGGGAAATTAAAAAAAAAAAAAAAAAAAAAAAAGAAAAAAGAAAACACCAGGTTTTTCTGCTTTTCAGGAATTTAGAGAAAAACATGAGTTTCTAATGCATTTGCAAAGGATGCGAATTGATCCCAATGCCCCAGCGTCCTTCCCTTTGAGATCACAGTTATCCTGATAAAAAAAAGTTCCAAACGCCTCTGCCCACGAGTCCTGCTGTCAGAAGAGCAGCACAGTGTCCAGCACTGGACCAGCGCGTTCGCAGCCACACGATGCTGGGAAGCAGGAGAGCAGGCAGCCTGGCCGCACCGGCTCCCATTCAGCACGGGGGACCTCCAGGCACCCTGCAAGGCACATCCCTGCGCACGCTCCCGTTGTGCTCCCGTGGAAGGGGACAGCCTGGTCCACCCGATGCCAAAGCTCCCATCCTCGACTCCTGAGTGTGTCCGCACGACGCCTTTAATGACTCTTGGAAACCTTTTACATAGACACCATGGCTCGTGCCAGTTACTCCAGTTTCAAACAGGTGCATATAAGCCTTGTTTTAAGCAGTTGGCTATCGTCCCAGAGCAGACAAGGCCAGAACTAATTTTCTCTATTTAATTTACAATTCAACTTTTTTCCCCCCTAAAACTGAGGTCTGAGGACAGGCAGGTGCATTTAATCAGTACATACACCGTACCCAAGCAGTCCTGTTTCTTCTCACTCCTGCACTCTCTAGCACGAGCATAACATTCCTCACATCCAGTCTGCTGCTTAGCTTGC
>NW_010431020.1:0-1645 GCF_000710305.1 Buceros rhinoceros silvestris | reverse complement strand
GGCTTGAAATGAGAGGTGATGCTTGGCAGGTGCTCCCAGGGGACTGGCCAAAAATAAATGCACTCCAGTTAATTTCCATCTGAGTACCACTGCCATTTCTCCTTTGAGAGTGCAGCTAAAGCATTTCATTTACACAAGGCAAGGAGGTTCTGTATTTGTTTGCAGTAGCAGATCCAGCACTCGACGGGGAATATCAGACCTGTTTTAAGACCCTGCGTAAGATGCCCATGCTCCCCATACAGCCAAAGGACCTTTTAGGGTATGATTCAGAGCACTGTAATTAGGAACCTGCCTCTCACCTTTGATTATAGCAGGAGTCTAGACATGTAATTGAGGCAGAGAAATTACACACTTAAAATCAGCTTGTACAAATATCCCCCGATGCATGAGTTCTGCAAGGAACCAGACTGGAGGCTCTCTGGGAAGATGGTTACAGCATATAGTAGTCAGCACTTGGCAGGCAGTGGGAAGCGGAGTAAGTCTGTTTACAGGGACCTCTACCCAACCGTGACTTCCACCAGGCAAGCCACTGCAGCCAGCCCGGCATGCCACAGGCTGGGGAGAACCAAGCCCTGAAGACCCCCAGCCGCTTCCCTCAGCTCAGCTGCTGGCACTGAAGGAGGAGGAACACGCAGGCTGGATCTCAGCTCTGGCACAGGACCAGAGCCAGCAGCACAGCAGCCGGCCAGCCCATTGCCCAGGGAAACCTACTCCTTCCTTCTCCAGTGATGCAGCTGTGACGGAAGAGGCTGGGAATATCCCCGAGTCCTCTAACCACAGGGCTGCGGGGGGTGGTGCAGGCTCAGGGCTGTCTGTAGCCTTGCCATCTCATACTACTGCTTTTTTTTAAAAAAAAAAAAAAACCACCACTTGGATCACAACTTTAATCAAGACATTAGAAAACAAGACATTTAGAAAATTTTACCAGATGTGTTCCAGCTTCATAAGGGAATTTTAAAGACCCCCCAAATTAGCAAATTCTTTACTTAGAAAAAGAATGGTTGTATTTGGAAACAGGGCCAAAAAGCAGCAATACCTCAGGAAGGAGATGGACACCAGTGGAAATGTAACTCGGCCTCTGAAATTGTTCATTTTAAATTGTGTACAGTATTTTCATTTTCCATCACAGATAACTGCGTGGCAAGGCTATGCATTGCTACATGACAGCTCATTCTGCTTTTAAAACAGCAGCACTTCAGCAGCAGCTAAATTGATGCTTTTTATGTGCCCATCACTTATCAAGGGTAATTGATTAGTGCCTGCGAGGGGCTCTGAGGTCTAACGGATTACACGTTCTGAGCCTGCTAAAGTATTCGAATAGATTTAAGAAGAAAAAGATTGTAAATCAGATTTTTATCTGAGCCAGCATTACCTTTCCTGACGAGCATTTCCTCTTCCCTTTACATGTATTTTTGCTCAGAGAGACAAAGGCATGCTAAGCCCAGGGAGCACGTTTTCAAAGGCGGCGAGAAGAGTTCAGCGTGATACCTGTTAAAGCATAATGGGAAGCAAGTGTATTTTCCCACTGAAAGTTTCACCGATGGCTGTTTATTCCGCTATTTAAGATTACAGCTTTAATCTAGCTCAGGAGAAGAAAATGAAGAGGTCGCAGCCTTGGCGGAAAGCGATCCCTCGGGAAGACGGC
>NW_010431019.1:31151-32423 GCF_000710305.1 Buceros rhinoceros silvestris | reverse complement strand
CTTCCCTGTAATTTTCAGCACAAGTTTTTCTGATCCATTATCATGATACAGAAAAAACATTTTCTATGGGGTATTTTCAAACACAATCACTTCAAGTAGGTTTGGAATAATTTGGAATATTCTGATGCAGACATTCATACATCACCTTCGTCACCATCTTATATAAATGACATTATTTCAGAGACTTGCTAAATTAAAGATAGCCAGATCAAATTTTTAGACAATTCAAAGCCATTTGTTGCCATTTATTTTCAGACATTAGTGATATTTTTACACAAAATATTGATTACACAAAAAATGATTTTTCTTAAGTTTTAAGACATCATTTTACACATCTACTTTTTCAAGGTAAACTCCGAAATGTTTTCTCATATATCCAACAATTCGAGAATAACTTACAGCTATGCATTATATATATATATTTTTTTTTTTCACAAGGACTATGTGGTTGACAAATAAATGCACAAAATATTTTCTGTTTCGCTTCGAATTTTCTGGAAAGGGGGGTTAATTTAAAAGGATTTCACTGTGATCTTTCACTTATGAAACTGCCTTATGTACACACAACAATTTTATGTTCTTGTTTAGTAAACCTTTCATTAGCATTTTGTACTATGCATGATGCACATAAGAAGCTCAAATGTACCAGCTCTGAAGAAATGCCACAGTATAAGTGCTTCATGAAAGGATTTTTAAATCAGTACCATAATATGGTCAAAATGAGAAAGGCATTTTTAAAAGCAAATACAAAAGAGATTTTCACATATCCTACTGAACTTCACTTTATTTGCATATACCCCTGTATTCTTTGGTAGGAGAAAGGAAGCTTTTTTCAAACTTACATTGCAATATTCTCTTCATTACATGTCCTTAAACTCTAGATTAAAGCCAATATAAATGACCCAGAAACAGGAAACAAAGTAAACGTTTAAAAATCAAGTTTACTAAGAAATCCTCTACACTTTCTTTGTCTGCTTCTCTGGGCGCTCATTTTCTACTTTACAAAACATGCAAACACAAAAATCTCCAAAAATAGCAATAGCATGGCACAGACATCACCAGATCAAAGACAGAGAGAGGGATATAACTTATCAACAGAACCACAGTGCATGACAGAAAGGGGATTCAACAGAACATACTGCTGAAGAAAACATGCATGTGACTTTTCTCCATGGATTAGCCTCCAGATAAAAAGAAGTAACTGTTTTCCAATTATGATTGCTTAACCTAAGTAAATACTTTTGTCTTCACTGTCCAGGCTGTGTCAGCAGG
>NW_010431019.1:16805-31053 GCF_000710305.1 Buceros rhinoceros silvestris | reverse complement strand
CAGCAGGAAGGGAACCAGGAGAGGAGCCTTCTGGTTTTAGCAGTTATATGTAAGACATGAGCAGTGGTAAGGGCATTGCATGCACTGTCTTCCGCTAAGTACAAACTAAAACCACCAATTTGCCTGTCCACGGTATGCAACACTGCGGACAGGAACAGTTTTGGTATTTTTAAAAAATGGGATATTACACCCTATATCCTTAGGATTGTTTAGTGATAACTCAATCAAATTCTAGGACAAAGAAAACATTAAAAAAGGAAACCATTCTCGGTTTTTAAAGACAGAAGTTTTCTACTGTAGAAATCTATTACTTACAATCAGGAATATATGCAGCTTTATTTCTTATGAAAGACATATTAAACAATGAAACAGCTGAGAGTGGGAGATGAGATAGGTGACATTCCTAGATCCCAACAGTGACCTTCAGAAAAAGATTAAGCCTCCTCTGAGCCTCAATGTTCCCATCTGTAAAGGAATACATTTTTACTAACCTACTTCTGTACCTAGAATCTTACTCACGTAAGTGCTTGCATCTGAGCACTGCTTATCAAGAATTCCCTTCTTGTAAAGCGGGATCTTCTAAATAACGCAGAGTAAAGCACCACACTATTTCTGACTGATTTAGGGTGTTTTCAGACCTTATCCTAAAATCTACACCTGACTTCAAACAGTACTTAGATTTTTTTCCTAAAGTGATTGACTATAAACACAAGTGTTTATACGTTCAAACAAAAATGTTTTCCCTTTAAAATTATGCTTTGCCATCTCTTCTTACATCTTTTCTATTTTGTATCTAAAATGCAGTATTTCCTGACTGCACCTTCAGCCACGCTTCAGAAGTACGCTGAGGGAGCTAGCAAGGCTGGGTTGAAATAACCGGAACATTATGAAATTAAATACAGATCTGGAGGCACCATTCTAAAGTTGAATGTTTTCAATATTTATTGTCATTAATTTTTATCACTTCAAAGCTGTTTAGATTGGCAGAAGAAAAATTGCATTTTCCTAGAATGAATTAAAAATATCTTCGTGGAAGTTTTCAGATACTAATAGCTTCTATCTGCATCCACACAGCTGACAAAATGCAAATAACAAAGGCATATTTTCATGTATCAAAACATAAAAAGCTGCATGGTGATAAAAATAGAACTGTACCAAGTATTTTTAAATACTTCCTTCATTCTGCTTTTTATTGTGGAACACAAATTCTGAAGTTCTCAGAGCACAGTGGTGGGAAAATGGATGAATAGACACTGTACCTTTGTTAAAGATCATGCCCTAGCTGTCTGGCAACTCCTTCATCTGCTGAGGCTGACTAGGGACCAAATGAGAAGCTGATACACATCACAGTACAGAAAACAAAAGCGGCATTCTTAATTCCTAATTCTGAAAGAAAACCTTATACCTAGGTTAAAATGGCACTAGTAAAATGAGATTAAGCCCTCAAGTGTACACTATTGTCTAGCAACATAAAATGGTAAAAAAATCTGCTGTCAGATTCACAAAATAAGAAAGCGACACAAAATACAGAGTACTTCCAACTTAATTATAGAGAATGAAATTGTTGGGTCACAAAGGGTGTCACGTTGACAGTCTCGCAGCCTTTCAGTAAATGGACTCAGATCAATCACAGTACTGACATTTACAGAGCAATGGAGCCACACAGCATTGTCATTTACCAGTATCATCCACTTCCATCCTGAACGTGGCTTAACAGCAGTACTTAAGGATGGCTTAAACTATTGGGCTGCAGGGAGGGGGGGAAGGGAAAGAAACCACTTCCTCCATTTTAAAGGATAAGTTAAAATTTCTATGCTTGTAGATTCAAGGTCACACATTTAAAACAGTTCTTAGACTAGCACGTATTTTAGCTTAGATTATTTGTGGGTAACTCTTTTTGTGGTTAAGTACATGATTTACAATGCAATTAAGTGCGCGGCCATCTTCCCTGGCCTGGCTACCAGTTGTACCGAAAAAGTTGTGAAAATAAAAACAGAGCTCCACACAAAGACAAGCTAACCTAACCTCCTAAATTACCTCTAACTGACAGGTAATTGCTTACTATCAATGTTTTAACAAGCCTGAAATTACTTTATGCATCAAAATTAGACATCGCTGTGATCCTCATTCCAGCAATTAATGAGGATAGATATATGCCCACTATATACCGAGAAAATCGGGTATGAAGAAAGGTGAATTCTGAAGGAGTTAAATTAATATATTAAAAGAAAAAAAAAATATATTTTTCAGTCATAGAAGTATAGAATGCAGGTCAGCAACATCTTCACAGCAAGAAAGCTTGATTAGGTATTTCCATACGTGAAATACATCTGCTTTGTTCTTTAATAAAGTGATCCCCATCTGCTCATGCCCTTGGATTGTTTTTGTTAGTTTTTTTGCAGTACAGCTGGCTCAAGCCCTACATAACTCTACATCTTCCTGTTCATAATTAACTAATTATGCTTTAATCAATAGTGTAGATACTGATTTTACAATGTAAATGAGATAAATGAGATAATGGATGGGGTCAATCTCATTTTATTTACAAAGCCCAGCACACACATCCAATTTCATTACTCTGCATCTACCTGCACAGGAGGGAACCTTATCAGTTGGCCTGCAGAAGTCTTCCTGTGAGCACTGGGGAAAAAGACCCGTGCTTTTACAAAGGAACAGTGAGTGCAAAACCTGCCCATCACTGGCACATTTGTAAGTCACTGGTTAATATCATCGAAAACCACAAAGAGCTGATTCAGCCAAAGTGAAGAAACCTATTCTGCATTCACAAGACATCATCACCCATCTATAGCTGTAAAAGTAATTACCTACATGTCCCTGAAACACAACATTAATAATCTAACCTTTAAATACAATTTTGCAAATATGCGTCAGAGACTACAGAAAATCTCTCATTTATGTATACATCATTGCACATTGTCAGCGCCATGCCAAAAGGTACCGTACTGGACAAAATACAAAATTCCAATATATACATGACTCCCCAGTCATCACAACAGCTTAGAAAGATTTACTTTAAGGGCAAATTTAGAATTAATTAGAACAAAATTAGAAGTAATCTAATAAAAAAATTTTAATTTCTCAGAGAACTGCAGTGGTACAGATGTGCTTTCGCTCACCCATTAGCTGGCGGGGGGAGGTGTGCAACATGATGCCTATTCCAGCACCTGTGTGGATTTTACTCTTGATATGCACCTCAAGGCTCTTAACACCTGAGGAACAGATGTTTCTTCTTAGGCACTGATCTCTCTCCCCTGCAATCCCTCTGTGCCCAAGCACTCTGAAACTGCAAACAGCTGGAGACATGCACAGGGGTTCATTTTAAATTGCACCACATTCTTGGATTCAGATGAACAGCTTAAAACCAGCTATGACAGTCAAAGACACTGTCATCACTTTGTTCCTTGTCAGTGGCAGTATGATGGATCAAATTGAAAAAGGACAGCATAAGCATTCCCCAAAAAAGAGAGCAAGCTGATATAGCTCAAGAGAATTCAAACTGTAGAACTAACATGGGTGACTTTGGACTGGAGCAGGGGTGAAGGCATTCTGTGATACCTTAATTGCAACAAGACCACAGAAATGATAAATTCTGGGTGACAGAAATGAGTACTATGGGATGTGTTATATCAGCAACTGTCACATGTAATGACAAAGAAAGCACTTTCCTGTGTCCTTATTTAAATAAGAAAATTCCTTAAAGATCTAGGAGTGAAATAACCGTATAGTCATATATTTAGTGCATTATTGTTAATGCCGTCCAAGAAGTACATTTCTTCTACTTACTTGGAGAAGCCCAAAACAATAGCACTTTTTCATTATGGAATATGTGGACAATATTCTTTTTAGCTTTCTCTTCTGCCATCTCTTGAAAAAAGTGAACGTAAGGTCTTTGTATTTGACCCTGGCATTCTACACCCAAACTCTTAAATTCAGCCCTATGGATTCCACCAGAAACTGCTTTCATTTTGCTGAGATATGTCATAGGCCAAGCACAAACCAGAAGTGATGCAATGCTGTATTTAGACTCTAATTTAAAATGTAAAATCTGGATCCATAGCAACCCTTCTGTTCTTTAGGCAGAATATTGTGAAAATAGAAAAACATATTAAGCTTCAAACGGAAAAAGCTGATTTTCCTCTTCCTGATTTCTACACTTTTACTTTTTCTCTTGCCTGTAAGTTGCATAACAACTAAAAATGCATAATCAAATCATCTTGCAGTTTCTTTTCTACAGAACAGTTTTAAGAAACTATTTGCACCAGGATAATTTAAAAGTCTTCTCATATAAGCCAGCCAAGCTTTAGGTGACTTCACCACCAGGAGTGTGAAAGATTCCAGCACTAAAATTCTTATGTGACTGCACATGCATACAACATTGAATATAAACCAGGATACAGGCCGATTTTATAGCCTCTTCAAACACAGGTACTGGTTATCCTGAAAGGCTCTGGATCTCCAAAGATGTTCAAAACTGCACTGCATATAACTCTAAGGAACTTGATCGAACTTCAAAATTAGCTCTAACTTTGCAGGCAGTCCTGCCTTGAGTGTGTGGCTGGAACAGATGTCCTCCAGAGGATCCTTCCAACCTACAACTTTCTGGATTCTAACATTTTCATAATTCTGATTGAAGTAAATTAAATACTCTTTCTGGGAAGGATAATGTTTATAGTATCACACGAACTAATTAAAAGCCACATTCAACTTTCTATTATGCCATGTACAATGCAAGCATACAAAAGGAAGTGCCCGACTTCCAGTGTGTAATGTTAGATGAGACACAAGACTATTCTGTTACGCGAGGAAGAGAGAGGGGCATGGCTGTTGCTGAAAGGTGAAAGAATACCAGATGCAGGATGATTTTTATATTGTTTTTTGTATCTGCCTGCTACTGATGAAGATAGAGTGCAAACAAGACGGCGTATATGGCCTGACAGAGCAGGATGAGCTTACTGATCTTCAGCTAACAGTAGTTTCATGATAAAGTACCTATATGGTTTTGAATGTGGGAAAACGTACTAACCCTAACTTACTCAAGTTTCTGTCCAAACTCGGCAGCATTAATAAAAAGACGATATTTTTGTCCTTAACGTACAGTAACCCTGTGGAAAAGCCTTTATTCTCTCAGCGGATCCATGCTGCACTTTTCAGCATCTGCTACATGAACTAAGTTTTTTAAAAATCCTGTATTCAACATTAGGTATAGCATATAACAGCATGAATTTCTATGGCTTTGACCTTTAGGAAGTTCTATTTTAAAGCGAAAATGGTAAAAAAAAAAAACCCATTATACCTATAAACTGAAAAGGAAAAAACATTTTATGTAGCCTCTGCTACCCACCCCCGGATGCTTATCGTCATGCAACCTAAACATCAAATACTTAATTTTAACAGAACTGACAAATAGCGTCAATCAATTATACCACAAATGAGCAAAAGAAAATAAACATTAATCTGGGAGACATTCGTGTAGCTAAATTTATTATGCTAAACCCAAAACTGCAAGCTCTCCTACATGATTTAATTCACGTTTTTTAATACTAAAACAAGCAACCAAGCCTCTCAAAGCCAAACCTAATACTCATTATTTACGGGTAAAGAAGAATCTGAATTGGCTATCATTTCATGATATTTCTATACAACCCATAATTTTTCTGAATGGCCCACAAATCATCTATTTTATGGAACTTTGGTTTGTATGTACACAATGAAGTATCAGAACACTATAAGAAACTTTAATTACCATACCGGTATTGAACACTTTCAGTAAGAAGTGTTCATTTCTCCCCCTCTGTCTCCCAGTACTTCACAACTATAGGACACACGCCTTTGATAAATCATGTTGCAAAATTCATTAAAGGCCCATACACATAATGGGAATGTGTGATGTAAACACTATGTTAAATGTGTTTGCTTTTGCTAATGTTATACAACTACTGTATAGAACTTATTTTTACAGTGTTTTAAATTAAGCATTTACATGAAGACAATGCCTCCAAGACATGTATTAAAATAATGCTACACAAATTATAGCCTCCAAAAAAGTCCAAAATGTTTTATTTCTTGGGAAAACCAGGAAATTCTGAAAGTCAGGATAAATTCCTTGAAAGAGCATAAAATTAAAGAGAACTATTAGCTAATGCTGCATTAGTTTTTCTGAAGTACATTCTAGTTGTAATACATGATCACATCTATGGCACCATTCTCAAGCATTCAGACTAGTAACTACACTGAAAGGTGTGCTGTTTCTGAACTAGTTTAGAAATTTGCTGTCAAACTTCTTTCAAAAGGTGAAATATCAAGTCTTAACATTAAGCTTTTTGGAAAAAAGAGAGACGAGTGACTTAATGATTCATATGAATGACAGAGAGAGGTTGAAAACTAAACCAATACCTAACGCCAAAAGAAAGTGCCAAGGAAGGAAGAAAATCCTTGAAAGAAGCTGGGGAACAAATAGACAAAATATAGCAAGAAATTAACTCAGAACATCAAGCATGCCCAGTGGAGTATCAACAATACTCAAAACAGTTTTTAACATACATTAGTCTGTCCTTAAAATCCTCCAAAAGGAGAGATTATTCAACTTCCCTAACAAATTTATCTACTGCAATTATTCTTACTGTTAGAAGAAAACTTTCCATTGCCTAATCCAAATCATCTTCACGCCATTTAACTTACTCATGGCCTGACCAGATTTGAAGAACAACTTATTTTTTCCCTTCTTCGCAGAAACTTCTCTCTTCATCATCTTTGTATTAATTTAGGCTGTTTGAAGACAAATTCCCCAGTCTTCGCTAAATAAAGAAATCCAACTATTTTAAGCTTTTTTATTCCTTTAGGTCTCCTGTAGTCTTCTTATCTTTCAACTGAGTTTGGTTCGGACTTTCGCCCAATATTCCTTGCCAAAGTGGACAGAATATGCTAGCTGAGGCTCTTTCAAAGGTGAGATACTGGTCTTCAAGAGGAGTACTTCCACGTGTCAAATGCAACACCTCTCTCTGTACCTCTCAGGTTTGATTCATAATCGGTCTGTCATCCAGAGTCCCCCATACCTTCTTTTTTGAAGACATATCTCCTAACTAGTTACTCTTTGTATCATAATCATGCACTAAACAGTGATTTCCCTTTTCCTTTATTGCACTGCATGCCTTTTCTGGAAGATTTCTTAAATATTCACTTTTAATTCTAATGTAGTCCCTCACATTATACTGGCATCACTTGAAAATGCAACCAAACACTTTACTCAAGCACCTAATACACTAAAGGAAAAATTAACAAGAATATAGTAATACTGACTCCAGGAGAGCTCTGAGTGAGTGAGTGCAATATCACTTGATAGTGACTCCACAGTAACTAGTCTACTTTCTAATCAGCTAAGTATTTTATTGCAGCTTAATGAACACAATATTCCTCTAGCTTATTTAGCAGTATGTCACACACAAAACTATTTTTAAAAGCCTTACTAAAGCCAAGATATGTTACACGTATCATTCTCTCCTACTCACAATGGACTGTGTTAAACATTACTTGCCACCCCCTACCCCCCAAACTCAGTATGACAAACAGGCAAACACCTTTTTTTTCCTCTCATTAGCACAGTCTTTGAATAGAACTTTATACTTTTAAAATTCTGGAGAAGTGGTCTTTTCTTCCTAAAACAGATTCTCGGATTCTTAAAGATAAATTTCTTGCATTAATGTCTATTTTCTAGTGCAATTTTTTTTTTGTGTCCCTTGCCAATACAGAATGGTAAGCATTTCTGATAGTTCAAACAAAAGTCTTACTCTGGTATCACCCCACCCCCTTTTTAAAACAAAACGACATGTTAGACATCAGATTAATTTTATTTAATATAATATCCAAACATGAAATGCCCTGGTAAGATATGACTTGTAGATAAGGATACATAAATTTGTGTATTTCTCCTATTACTTATTACATCATTTAATTACTTTAAGTTTAAAAAATACGTTCAAGTGGAAATGTGCCTTGATAGATGACAGAAACCACCACAGCTTAAGAAATTCAAAGATTATATGTCATAAAGTTACAAGTGTGATTGCATTTGAGCAAAATTTTTCCAAGCAAGTTCAAGATGAAAACGATGATGATGTCAACACACTGCTACTGTAGATTTAAGAACTGGCTCAGTACCATTTGTAGATCAAAACACTAAGTCTGCATCTACCAGGATATATATGGTCGAAGATGAAGATCTCAGCTGTCATGCTGTGTGATCAGTTCTTCGTTCCTTCCCCAACTTACATAACAATTTCGTATTTGTATTGCAAGGAGATAAGCTTGTCCTGAACACTGCCAGAGAAGTAAGCCAAATAAAACAAACGTCTGCATATACTCCAGTTTTTCTTTTTCTTAAAAACTTTGCAGAAAGCAACATAGGTATAATTCTATTCACTCGAGTGTCTCCAGTTAGAAACAATTAATTCATACTAACAACCATAAAATCAGTTTTTCTGTGGAAATCTGTTTCTTCAGAATCGTAAGTCTCAAGTGTTTTTACAGGTCTCATTATCACTGAACAAATTTGGGTTTTTTGGGGGGAACAATCCTTTTTACAGTAAGGTCTACGTACAAAACTGTGTACTATATATAAATGTTCTTATTAAACTGCATATAAGTAGAGTGGCAAACAGATGGCAAACCATTGCTTATTTAATTTGGTATCACCATAGAGGAACGCGCAATATTTAAGTTCCATAGGTTTCTGTCACTGTTCAGTGAATCCAAGCATTGTACCACATCATTTGCCAATGAAGTACAGGGGAAAAAGACATTATTTAATAGGACAATTCTGACAAGACATTTATCTGGGATTTTTCAACAATGCACATAAGAAATGTTCCTGATGAGTGCAAAAAAATGCAGGCAAATTAACTACCTTGTCAGTCCAAACAACAAACCAATCAATTACATTCTATCCAAGCCTGACAAGAAAACTCAACTTTTTGTCATAATAGCAGAGATAAGGTAGCTGTTCTCCTTTACTTTAGGCACTCTATTGAGAGCTTTATCCGCATTTAAATATCATATTCTAAAAGGATTCCACGATTGCCTCCGAGGATGAGTTGTGGCAGAGTTGTGTCTCATGAAGGGTATCTACACAGTAAAGTGATAAAAAAAAAAAAAAATTAACATTGAAAAATCATGGCAGCTCTGCTCTGTCTTATGAAACATTTTAACATCACACTAAATTCAAGCAATGTGTATGCTCAGATCCAAATAGCTGAAGAACTCACACTAAACTTCCAAGAGTCTCTAAACGTCAAAAATTAAACTAAGTATAGCACCCTTTTAACTTTTTCTTAGTGCAGCTCAAAGAACAAAGGCAGTCCACCATAAGACAGCAAAGACAATTTTTTCTCCCTTTTTTTTTAACCATAAAATGACAATTTAATACAAGTGGGTTTGATCGTGAAGATACCTTTTTCTCAGATTTGAAACCCACACAAATGCAGCTATGGGACTGACAACATGACAAGCACAAACAACATGGGCACTGTGTTACAACCTTAAAGAAAGTTTGTTTTATAGAATAGCATTATGAAAGAAAATAAGTCTTAAGATTTAGGAAGCATTAAGGGAGGGTTTCTTTTATAATACAGTGTAATAATTCAGCACATAGAAAGCTGTAGTCACTTCTGAAACAATGTCTTTGAGGCAATAATTCAAAATTCTTCACAGCTGGTTTTTTTTGTACTTGTACTTCCTGTCTTTTGACACTCTCATGACATGTACTTTTCAAGGATTTTTTTTAAATAAATAAAATTTTAGATTGCTGACTCTACATTTAAATTCTTTAAAACTACTTGCCATACAGCAAATTAATATAACTGATAGCATTGTGAGATTTTAGGTAGGGAAAAAAAAAAAAAAATCCATGTTGTCTTTAAGCTGTGCTGGCATATTAAGTACACATTGGTTTTCAGAGAAAGACTATATAAAGTCTCCACTGCATTTGTTTTGTTTTCTACTTTGAATTGGAAATAAAATTGTAAATAAAAAGGAATTCTGAACTGCTGTCCTATTTTCATAAAAAACCCAATCTGATGAACTGGAGTCATAGTGGTGCCATGTGTTCCAACAACAGTTCTTTGCAAACAAATTTTGAGTCTAAGGATTTTTGAGTCTAAGAAATTGAAGGACAGCAAGAAAGTAGCACATGTAAACCCACTTCAATTCTCACTTCATGTCTTACTCAGAACATGATTAGAATTTTAAATCAGGTGTCCTGAAACTCCAATACTACAGTCCAGTTTTCAACTTTAACAAAACTGAAGAAAAGCTGAGCTGTAAAATAAAAATATTTTTAATAGTCATCTTATTACAATCCCCTTCCCTTAGGAAGTGCAGCTGGTTTTGTTCTGATCACCTCAGAGTGGATGAGGTTGGCGTGTGCACATTCAAGTGCAGAAATAGGAAGGGTAGCATCAGCAAACGGTTCGAGATAAGCTCAAGTTCGTTTTGCTACTTCTATCCTCTCAGCAACAGTACGAGACGTTGCAACTGTACCATTGGAGACAGGTCATCAGAATGTGATGGGCTATGTCCTCCCTGGGCTAGCGAGGTTTGGACGTGAATACAGTGACACCTACTTTTAACACAATTTTTTATTTGTGTTTCTCAAAATGAGTGTGCGTATATACACACACACACACACATTTGTATGCATATGTACTCATGTATATGTACTTATAATTGTGCTTATATGAATTATATTCTATAAAATTTTATTTATGCAAAGATATGCTTTTATATATGAAGCAAACTTTATAGTTGAACTAACAAAATAGTAAGTTTAAATTTTAGCAGTCAGCTCACAAATCAAAGTAGTAAAAGACAAACAAGGGTCACAGAGGAGACTTGTAACTATATAGTAAAGCGAAGACCCGTAGTTGTTCGTAGTACTTTAGGTAAGGGTGTAAGAACACAGGCATCAAGTAGGAAGCCTATACCTATACCTGCACTAGTGAGTCCTATAGCAATATTATATTTCTTTGCATTGTATTTTTATTGACAACATTTAAAAAAATCTAAAGAATATTATATTTACTGATACATTAAATGGAATTTATTTTTAAATGGTTGGATAATTTTTCCATTTCTACTGCTTTTAAAATTTGACTAGATATCATTTACTTTACATGATTTAAGGTTATCTTCAGCTCTCTCCTCTCTGAAGTATTTAGTTAACAATCATTTGTGACTTTGTTTACAGTTCTAACCAGCAACAGCTTGGTAAAAGACAAAGGAATATAAACAGATAAATACAACAGCTTTTTTTAAAAAGCTTGTCACCACAAACTCCTCTGATAACTGGCTACTGATTTTGGAGAACTACCTACTAAAAAGTTTTCCTGGGACCTCCCACACTGACAACATTTCTCCTGTTCTACTCTGCTTTTACTTTGTTCCACCCCTACGTACCATTTACCAAGCCTCCTCATTCCAGAGGACTGCTCCCCTTCCTACACATCCACTTTAATTTCCACACACTGCAGTATCAGGAGCTGCCTGCAATATCTGAACTTGTATTTTCAGCCTTAGTTGGGGAAAGGGTTTACTGAACACCACAATCTGAAATAAGGACAGTGAGCAAAACTGAAAAGCTTTCCTTTCTCACCAGTGAATGGAACATTATCAGACAGGAAAAAGCGTCACAGGTAACGCTGTAATAGATGCGGAGAGAACAGGGATGGTTCTCAATTGTGTATCTGGTCCTCTAGAAGAGCTGTTCTCTCCCAGCTCTCCTTCGTTCCAAGGCAAAAATAACTATGAAAGCACTTTCCTTCAAGTTTTGGTACAGAGAGAAACACATCAACCCCTCAAGTAAAATACATTTTCGACCATAATGCAAGTTCAGTTTAACTGCAAAGGTCTGAAGATAGTAAGCTGCTTTGGCATACCTTACCAGTTCTGAAACATTAGGGATCTCCCATCAGGTAAGTATCTGTCAAGCCTAGAGAAAAACCTTAATGAGGTAAGATGGTAATGAAAAAGAGGAGGAAATGGAGCTACTTAATTATGGAGGAAGTACTGACAAAGACCAATTTTAGAAGGCAAGGAACCTTACCTGCAGTTAAACATCAAATCATGTGAAAGTGATGTAAGTAATATGCATTTTTTTAAATTCAGCCTGCATGAGTGCACCTCTTGATCCCAGGAATTAATGGGCACCACAGCTCCATTAACTGGAGCACTTTAGTGGGACAAAAAAACACCACCCAGCACCCCCAAACGAACTGTTAATTACTTCAATTCTTCTCAGTACTGATCAAGTTATAAATATTAACAAATGCTTCCCGGATGATTTCTATTTGCTAACATACACACTGATTAGCCTGTAAAAGTTATCTGC
Organism: Buceros rhinoceros silvestris; assembly: GCF_000710305.1. Taxonomy (NCBI): domain Eukaryota; kingdom Metazoa; phylum Chordata; class Aves; order Bucerotiformes; family Bucerotidae; genus Buceros; species Buceros rhinoceros. The sequence goes on along the minus strand of NW_010431019.1, from coordinate 18,656 downwards.
AGGACAAAACAACACAGCATCTGAGATGCCACTGGAACAGAAGAGTTTTGCTTCATTTTAATAATGGGCACACTGAAGCATAAATAGTGACACTTAGAGCTGTTCAGTGCACAAACTGGTTCACTGAGATAAATAAAACTAACAGTAGTCTTGATTTACAGAATTCTGTTCTCTGAGTATTACTATGCCCACTTCAAAACAAGAACATATTTTCAAACAGTTTCAAAGCCTAGAAGAAATGGTGTATTCTACACAAAAGATAAAGTAAAATATTGGTATCACATACATAAAATGCATTCATTTGGTTCTAAAAAGTGTCGTTTTCCTTCATCCTGCACTGCCTTTGTGAACACAAGCTTCTGAGAACCCATGAAAAAAAATTTCAGTCAATACACTCAATACCCTACATGAAATCCAGCTTTCTCTTTTAAGAGACTTCATTTACAGACCTTGTCACAACAAGGTCCTTGATATTATCGAAGCAATTTCAAGACACTTTAATCATTGGCAAAATGCAGTAACTTGACAAGAGAAATTTGGGCCAGGAAGACTTCACTAACTTGAAAGGAAAGTTATTGACTGATGTAATTTCATTTGGATGTGACAGAATCCAATTGATCCTGTTTTTGCAATGCATATCTTCCCTCCACAGCTGTCTCTATCTGATTCTGTGTGCAAGTGCAAGGAGTGACTATCCCTTTCCACTTAAAGCCAAACTCTTCCTTCCTCCTGCTATTATTTTGAATGAGCACACAAGGAAAGCATTTTCAAGTTTAATCTCTGTACTCACTGTAGGAAAACACATACTTAACTGAATGCTAGCCCATGAATTCAACCAAATCTTGTCGCTGCTAGCATATTCATTATGTAGTTAGATAAACAGTTCATAGATCATACATTATTATTACTAACCAAAATACTGAATTAAAGCTTGTATAACACAAGGTCATAGGACAGTACAAAACTAATTCTCAATCCCAACTGCACAATATCCTGTAATCTACACCATAACAGATTGAATTTATCTTCAGTCAAGTACTTACATGTGTTCAAAAGAAAAAAAACCTGCTTGGTACCCAATGAAATTGTATCTTCCCATACCAGTTTGGTTTACAGTATTTTTAAGGGAAAAGAGGTGTACCAGTAAAAACTTCACACTTAAACTTCACAATTACAGTTGATTTTAAACACCATAAATGATAAAGAAAAAAAATTGTGTTATAGATGGGGAGTTACCAAAGCCTTAAGGGGAAATGAGTGAGCCACTACCCCCAGATCCTGTTCCTGTAGGTTGCTGCATTGCTAAACATCAGACACCTTGCTTACATTTCATCAAGGAGAACACTCACACACATGATGCGCACCTCAGACTCCAAGTGATTTACATGTATCGATGTATTCTTTAACAAAGATATTTTCTCCAAAATTTAATACAACCTTCTCCACTTGAATCATTTTGTCTCTCATTCAGGAATTGATCTTTTTCAGATAACTGAATATTGATTAATACTGTAATTATCATTATACGGTAGTAAAACTATAGCTGAGTTAGAATGTGGCAATAGATGTTGCTAGCAATTTGTAATTGGCAGGTCAGGTTTTTTTAAGATTACAAAACAATTTCATGAAAGGTCTGAGTTTAATGAATGAATGACTAGTAATTGGAATATAAATTCTAAATGTTAATAACTTCTATAAATTCTAACTGATGCCTGAAAAAAAGGTGTCCTTAAAAAAGAAGCCTTTCGTGGAGATTCAAAGAAGAAATGGAGCCTTCAGTTTCAATAGAAAACAGAATTTTGTATTTAACAAGTATTTTAATGTACTAAACTGCTTTTCAGTCTCCTGCTG
>NW_010431019.1:6019-16705 GCF_000710305.1 Buceros rhinoceros silvestris | reverse complement strand
AATGACTAAGAGTCATCTTCTTCAACATACTGCCATGCGGGCAAAATTTATCAATGGATCTTCATTACAAAGAAATCGCAAGTAACCATGTGATGAAGTCAGTCAGATAAAATATAACTAAAATTGACCCAAAACAGTGGAGCACAGCAGCCGAATGCTCCATCTCCAATGTAATGCCTTCATCCCATGCTTAGTTTTTCCTCAGTTTGTATGCTGTCTTGGTTTTGAAAGCGAACAGATGGGAAGTCTTATTAAATGCATATCTGTCCTGACAGCAAGTTACACAGTATGTGCAATTATTTCACCCAACAAGATGGATTTAACATGCAAAAATGTCAAAGCAACAAAAGAAACAGGGAAAGGCAAGGTAAGCAGAGAAATTAAAACAGCTATCTTATCTGCAGAAGTGCACACCAATTTAAGGACTGAATGTTTTAATTTTGAATAGAGCTGGTCTTTCAAAGCAAAACTGTACTTCTTAAACAACTGAAACGTCATCTCCAAAATACTTCTGATCCCCTCATGTATACATATGACTTAAAACTTCGCCTTACAAGAAAGCCATATGGTGTTTCCTCTCACAGACTAGGGTTTATTTCCTCCTTGTTTTTATTTTTACTTCACGAACGTGGATCAAAGTGAAAAAAAAATTAGAAAAACATTTTCATGGCAGAACTATGTTGGCCTTTACTCACCAAGCCTTACTCTTAGGCTGTCAGGGCTTGATCAATTAAACGTGACTAGCTGGTTTAAAGACATAACAGTGAACTTTCCTCTGATAACCTAGACTAGCAATGAAAACAGTGCTGAAGATCAGCTGCCAGTCCTTCAGTGCCTTCCCAACTTTTTGTATCACAGATGATGATACAACTTTTGCTGTAATTCAGTTGTTTATGTCTAATCTACATACTTGAAAGCTTTAAGAGTTTTGAGGTAACTATAGTGGCAGGAACATTCAGGTTGCTTGGGGTCAGCCGGACATGCCCATAGAAATGTTTGCAAAGATACCACAACATGACCCTTGCTATCAACCGCTTTGTCTGCCTAGTCTCAGGCTAAAAGGGCTTTGGATTCTGTTGACAATCATAGTTACAGAGCATCTTCCCAGTAAAATTATCTTTTACACAAACTGTGTATAATTAAGACTTAATCTATCAGTAAAGTCACAGCATAAACTCAATAAAAATGTTTACATTACATATATTAGACAGTTACGAGTACTGTCACTCACTGTGTTTCTGTTACTGTGAGAACTGTTAACTCCTTCTGAAGTACTATATAAACATACTAACATCATTAATCTTTCATATCGAATCTTTTATTGGAAATAAAACTAAGCTTTCAAATGCAGAACTGGCTTTGACTGCTTCTTATTGTTACTAGTATTAGGATAAACTATGAGAAATATTTTAATTAGCACAGTTACATAATGCAATAATTTATAAGACTGACTTTATATAAAAAAACTGAACAGATCTTTATTTACTAAAAAAAGGTGTGAAATATATATTTGCCATTTCAGTATATTAAATAAAGTCAAAAGTTGTTTGCTAATATTATTCTGTTTACAGAAAAGTAGACGAAGTAATTTTTCGGGTTGGCCCTTTATCACTGGGGATAGATGAGTTCTAACAGCAAAATCTCAGTTTCACTCCAGTGTCTAAGTTTTAACACTTGACAGTCACCATCAAGGTCTAAAGGAGCTGCAAAGTCACTGGACTGCATGGTCGTCATGCTGGTATTAATGAAAATGCAGCATTAGCCATTAAGTTAGCAATTGGTTATTGTTGGTTTATTCCTATCTGTGAAGCATTTAAAACCTCCTGTGTGACTTCAATATGTTAAACTCTAAGCATGTCTATCACAGCACCACAAAATGAGCCAAAGTAGGAATTCTGGTTTCCCACTTAGCTGCTCTATTGAGCACACGTCTAATAATAAGTGTGAGCTCTCCTGCTGTAGGTAATATGCTTCATGTAACTATTTTAGTCTGCTCAGTCTAAAACACAGATTGAGGGCCAAGAGATGGGTACTACTTCTGTTTTAATTTTTTCTCCAAGACATTAATACATTTTTTTTTCCCCTCCCCAAACTCCCACTCCTAGAAACCTTACAGCTGTAGCAGTTCTGCTGTGAGCCATTCAAGTCTCTACAGCACCACATGGAACCTCTTTACCAAGCTGCTATATATCATAGCCGGGTCAAGATCTGTGATGCATTTGTTGCTATGACTGAGAAACACAGAAATCAATTAACATCAGGTTTAGATTGAGAAGATTAATAGCACTACTGAAATTTTATTGCTTATTGAAACACAGCATCCAGAGAAGAAAAGAAAGTGTAAATACATTCTCTTACACTGTTATGGTTTAAAAATTACAGAAGAATTTACTACTACTACGTAATGAACATTACAAAAAGCTGTATCATGGCTTTGGAATAGTAAACCTTGGCTTGTCAAAGGAACTGCTGGGTAGAATCCTGCAGGTGGCTGTCAGAAACAGGAGGGTTATCAAGTGAGAGAGGGATGGTTTTTAAAAGAAGATTTGCTCAGAGTACAGAGAAACATGTCATCCCATTGTACAGGAGATAAGGAAATCCAGCAGAAGGTCTGTCTGGTTAAGCAAGAAGCTTCTTACTGAACTAAATATGAAAAATGAGTGGTAGTAAAATTCAGAAAGCAAAAGCCCAGATACATCCAACGAGAAACAGACAGTAGTTCTACAAGAATGTTAGCAGTAAAATGAAGTTCAGATAAAATATGGATTGGATTTCAACTGATAACGGAGAAGGAGCTGAGGTACGTGATAACTTTGTGCTCAATGCACAGTGGAAATTTGCTCTCAGACTTTTATGCCTACCAGTGTGACACAGAAAAGGGACAGCCAAAAGCAGGAAAGCCGTATGTAAGGGTCTGTTCCATTTGAATATATTCCAAGCCATGGGAATTGTCCAATGGTTACAAGGAATAAGAAATTTGCTTTCCCAGCCCTCTTGTAGACTCTTATCTGACTGTCCACATGCCAAATTAGATTTCTCAGTGGTGTCCAAGACTGATTTGTGTCTCACTGTGCACAAAGAGTAAAATACTGTGCCTCTGATGCCATCCTAAAATTCATCAGTACTTGCCATAATAAAGGCCCTTTTCTTTGATTGAAAGGTGATTTTATAGTCTACTGAAACTTAGATACTATAAACATTTCACCAAATAAAAGCCAAGAAAGGTTATGTGGGTAAGTTTTATAACTGTGAGCACATCTAAAGCATATTTGAAGCTATCAAAATAAAAGAAAAAAAAAAAAAAAACAAAAAAACCAACACCAACCAAACTCTAACAAAACAAGTATTATTCATATTTACTACTCCACTATAAAAAAATTTAGGCCTAAGTAAAAAATTCCCAGATGCGTTTACCAAAAAAAAAAAAATTAAGTCATAACAGTACACAAAATGTAATGCATTCACTTGCACAGTACGTACATATCCCTGTATTTTAAAATACACATCTTAACCGTGGACCATTACTTTTTTTTAAGGCCAGAAAGTTTTTTCAAACTGACTGATAGAAATAGAAAGACTGGAAAGATGTGTTTCAAAATATACTTGCTTAACCTACAAGGCAAACATTTCATATTCCATTATAATTTCATAATTCATTTTCAGTCTTCATTTTTGAAACTTTCTAAAACAAAAATGACATGTCTCCAAGTACAAAAGGACTGCAAAGAGAATAAAGCTTAGATACACAATAACAGGAATTACAGTCTTCTTTCAAACTAGGTCTGGAGCATGCAATATTTAGTAATTTTTTTTCAAATAAAACCAGAATATGTACAAAAATATGTATTAAAACCAGATACATTCACATTTATATCATAACCAAGCTATACAGAAAAAGTATCATACAGCATTTCTAAAAATAACTGTTTAGACAAAGTATGTAGAATAAGAGTTATAACAATGGTTTTACACCATGGCTGAAAGCATGCATGCAAATAAAATTCAGATACCATACATAAATCTTAAAAACAATGACAAGGACTAGTTGCATTCAATAATAAAAAAAAAAAAATCTGTTAATTAATAACATTTAAGAAGATGCTCTGTTTGTGGAACTCTGTGTTAAGTATTACATAAATAATTTCCAAGAGAACTAAAAAAAAGAAAAAAAAAATCAATGAAATAATACCATGATACACATTGTAACATATTTACTTCAGATTTTTCTCAAATAGCATAAAAAAGGGCCCTCAACCAAATCATTTCATTATAACAAAAACGGAAGTCAGGTAAGACTGACTGTCATTACCATGAAAGTGTATCCTTAACTATTACTTTAGCAGGTACATCAATAACGTAGTATAGTTAAAGCATGATGTGTGTTTGGCTTCAAGTGAATCAAAAGATTCAGTAATATTTTAGATAGGAAAGTAACATTTTGTTTGTAATATGTACTCTCATTATATCTTGACAATAAAATCTGTATGAAACAAACCCAAAGCAAAACAGAACAGTAGGTAGAACTGATGCTTGACCCTAGGCCATGCTGGGAGAGTAAGGTGAATCAAATTATTTTTCAATTTTACCAGTTTCCTAAACTTTTGTTACTGCTTTTGTTGAGCACTTTCAGCCAGATCTGTTCCACAGTACAATTCCCTGTGCAACAGGTCAACAAACACAGCATTTAGTCCAGGCAGAAATGAAAATTGCTTTTAAAAGCAATTAGTGGCTTTAGCTTAAATGCATTTCAAACAATGTAGCTGTATAAATTTATTTCTTCAGAACACGAAATTGGGGAGAAAAAAATATGAAAAAAATGATGACTGTATGTCATTCCGCATGGAACTCCAGAGCAGATTTGGCATTTGCCTTAAAAATGGTCATGGTTGTTCTGAAAATGCCCTTGTACCTCCTCTATTCCTTTTCACTATCTTTTTCCTCTCAAGAAGGAAAGAACACAGAATATGAATGCACTGACCTGTTGGGATGATAGACATACAAAACATAACAATCACAGATTGAAAGAAGTTGAAGAACTTAATTGCAAGAAAATTGCAAAGTGCTTGAATCTGTGACTGATTAATAGATATCTGAAACCTCTACCTTCTCACTTATTTTTGGAGAACAGAGGAAAATGAAAATACTCCAAACGAGGCCTTAACTATTTTATCTATTTTTTAATTGGTCAAGATGGATGAGAGCATGGAACATCAAAGGAAATACATAACAACTTAAAACATGGAATTTCAGCCGAACCCCACTCCCCCAAAAACCACCAAAAACCAAACCACTACAACAAACACTTGTTTACGGAGGATTACTAATCAATAGGTGTTCGACCAACATACACAACATTTTTCTGCATTTCGATAAAGTGTTTCTAACTATTCAAAACGAATATACTAACTGTAATTATATAAGCAATGTTAATTGTGGCTCAGCACTGTCTTTAATACTTGCTGCTTTTTTTTAAATAAGAAAAAAGATTAAAAAACAGCAGTATCAGTCTTCATCTATTTGATGTACTTGTATTAAGAAATTTTTGTACATCAGAGTGATGAATATTAACATAAACACATACCTTAGAGACCACTTTTTCTAGCTTGTGTTCTGTGTCTCTCAACATGTAAGCAATTTTGACAGAGGCTGTTTTAAAGAGTTTATCTCCTCTGATACTGCATGTGCTCATGCTCAAATGTACGATCAGGAAACTAACAGGAAGTGAAGAAAAACTTCACCAAAACAGCATGAGGAAGGAGTGGGGATGACAAAGGTCTCCTATCCATGTACTTATCTTCAGTATTTTCAAAATAACATACCAGTATCAATAAATATCCTTTGTCACCTATACCAATAAAGGAGTTGAACTATCAAGATGTCATTTTCCAGTCACGTACTCCCCATCTCAGCTTCACTGACTTGTCTTGACTATAGCAAACCTCTCCATTCCACAGAGACTTCCTAACCATAACTCTCTCTCCCCGGCTCTTTAACAGTTTCAGTATCTCCCCTCCTCCAACTACCATCCACATGGTTTTCTTGTTTCACTGTCTTTCTCTAAATAGTCCAACTTCCTGCTTCCAAGTCTTGGAGCTTGAAAAGTTTGGATTTTGCTGCCTCTTTTACCAATGACAGAGCTTACCACTGTCTCTCGAGTCTATTCCCTGCACCTCCTCCCGCCAGTCCCTCCCCCCAAAAAAAACAAGTTAAAAATTCTCAGAATACAGTGGAGAATCTGAAGGCGGCAATTCAGCACGATCAGGACCAGCCCAGTTCAAGAAGCAGCAGAGGCTGAAACATCTTCAGCCTTACCAATGACTGCCTGACCAGCACAGATTCACCAGACACCTGCACTGGGCGTGACACTCTAATACTAAAGTTTAGCCTAACAAGCAGCTAGTCCTTACCAAATATGTAATTGCTGTGTATTCTTGAGTTCTCCTGCTCACATCTCTCTCTGAATGAGAAAAGATGACTGAAGTGACCTGGGAGAGTTACATACCTGCCCACATCCACTGCCCCATTTTATTCTCCTGACCTAGTGTAGCACTTCTCCATTCTGCATCTGAATCAGACTTCAAATTACCAGTCAGCAATACCATTGTTGAACTGTGTTCTCAATTCACATTTCTTTTCTTTGCAAGTCCTGTAGCATTTTAATGCTCCAGCCGCAGGGGTAAAAGCATGCTCAGCTGGCCCACAGCACACTCAAAGCACAGAATTTCATCAAATTGGCATGGATGTATTTATTCAACTCACATTTCTTCTTAACAGGGGGGTGGGGCACAAGACCGGATGGACACACACTTCTGGGCACGACAATACACTTGCCCAAATCTCAGATGAATAATTTTGCCTGAAAACATCCAGCCTAATACACAAGTCCAAGTGATTAAAGTTTTACAAGTAATGAGAAACTGAAAAGAGTCTGGTACTGCATTTAGTACCACTGCCCAGCATATCTAAAAATCTTCAGAGAGTAAGCTTTGCTAAGTTTCAGTCACAGCCATTTTGTTTGATCATTTCACTACCCCTCCTTTCACTGCCTTTAAGTCAGCATTTCATAATACAATCATTGTACAGAATACGCAACTTTCACAATTCTTGATGAAATGTGGTGGTTAGCTTTCACTATTTCAGAAACTCAAATAATAGTAGGAATTGAAATAAATTATCTGAATCTAACCTAAAAGAACCAAACTTTCATAAGAAAATGCTTCTGGAAAAAAATATATAATCAAACATTAACTTTTAGCTCATTCAGCAATGACTTCTCTAATGAATTCTAGAAATCTTTCCCACGTTGACAGTAACAGAAACACAGAAAGCCTCAAATACAATGACCAAGAGAAGCCGAAACACTATTTTTCCCCAAACGAGAAGGAATTCTTTTGTCTATTTGAACAATGAAAATGTTACATACATCTTAGAAAACAGCAAAATGAAAAATTACACTCTAAAAACATTCCCATTTCTGGAGCTGGCAGAGATTTTATTAAATACACTCCAGCTACCGAGGAAGGCATCTGCAGCCATATTTAACTGGAAACACAGTTTTTCCTTTTCTTCAACAACTTGTTAAATATATGCACTAAACTCATTGTCAATTGATAAACTTTAAGGTGACAAAAGTTAAATTTTGAACATTATTACTTTAACTTACAAAACCCACCAGCCTCACATAAACATTTCCATATATAATTGTCAGAGAAAATGTACCTCAAAAATTTATACTATGGATTAATCTATAGTGAAAATACTGTGCTGTTTAATTTCAGAATTTTATCAATCTTCATTACTAAAAAAAGTTATTTATCACCTCATACACGGAGCTTAATACAAAATTTAAACGCAAAAATGAAGGGAGAGTGCCAATTTTTCTAAAGCATCTCATGAAACAGTGAAACTCATTTTGAATGTAATATTAGGTATTTGCATGATTGGAATGAGACAAGATATTTAAGCAGAATTAAGTACATACACTATTAACTGAAGTTTCAAAATAGAAATCTGAGGTCTTAAAAATATCTGATGTTTTTCCTATGGTAAGCAAGATCAACTGAAAAAATGAAAAATACTAAAGTACCAAGTATTATATACTGTAACTTATCAACAGCCTATACACTGGTATGAGCTACTACCTACAAGGTGAAAAGGAGGCCGCAATGGTTTGGTATCACTTAGAAGTTAATGGCTAACATGCTCTGACTGTACAGATCAAGTCTTCAAGGAACTAGGATGTGTATCAGAAAAAACCTTACCATTGGTACTCTTCTGTCACTCCACAGGAAGCCAGCTTGTGTATTCCCACATTTGTTTGGAATGGAGGAGATGGATCTTAACTCTCAGCACCCACTGCCCCACTTTGTGGGGCACCCCACTACCCACCAGAGGGTAGGCAAAGGATAACTCACAGGCAGACTACCCACCTGCCCTCACATTCTCCATCCCTCAGGAAAGCGACATTATCCCTCAAAGTGTAATGCCACTAGACTTTCTAATGCTAGCACTTCTAACAACTGACTCCTTTGTAGCTAAGAAAAACAATGGAGTTTTAGCTATGACATTGTTCATTATTGTTTTCTGGGGTTGAAATGAATTAGCAAACAGCCCTTCACGGTTGAGTTTTGGGAGTTCTTCTGTGTGTCTCTCAGTCCGCTGCTAGGTTAGATGATACAGAAAGCTGTCGTTACATGGGGTGATACTCCAATGCACTGCATTTGGAAAAGGCACTTTTGAAAGAGAGTAGAGGGTTGGAACTGTGGATGCTTTACCGTAACTGACATAATGGAGCTCTCCACCAAGAGATGTTAACTTTCAATGAAAAAAGTGTAAGCAATAGCACTGGTAGTTGTTGGTATGTTGCTCAATGAAGTAACCTTTTAAACTATAATTACAAACCACAACTATGACATGGTTTTCTCAAGACATGGATTTAATAAGCAAAATAACTGAAATACTTCCTTATCCCTAAGTAGTGTCCTTAATGACTCCCTATATTGACTACAGGAAGAAGTTTCTTTAATAACAAACCACATTTTCCCTGTTACACACAATAGAAGAATTGAACTTTTTTTTTAAATGGCTTACTTTTATGGACAGTAAATATGTTTTTTATTCTCCACTCAGCAATGGTGAAACCACATCCACTGCGTGCAATTCTGAGCTCCCGAGTACAAGAGTTACACGAGTCCAGCAAAGGGACCACGAAGATGATTAAGGGGCTATCATATGAGGAGAGGCTGAGAGGGCTAGGATTATTTAGTCTGGAGAAGAGAAGGCTCAGTGTGAATCTTCTCAGTGTGTATAAATAACTGACAGGGGAAGAAAACAAAATCAGGCTTCTTGGTATGCAGTGAAAGTACAAGAAGCACTAAGCAAAAATTGAAATAAATGAATCTTTTTTTTGAATATAAGAAGAATCTTTTTTCACTGTGAGGAGGGACAAACAACAGAACAAGTCAGCCAGAGAGACTCCATCCTTGGAGATATTCAAAACTCAACTAGACACTGCCCTGAGTAAGATACCCTGATCTGGTTTTGAGTAAAGGGACTGCAGACTAGACCAACTCTTTAGGTCTCTTCCAATCTCAACTACTCTGTGCTTCTGCTTTTAATAAAATCAGAAATGGTTTAGACAAGCCTTTCAGAATTAAAGAAAATTAAAGTCCTGCAGTTTACTTATTGTTCTTTAATGTGAAAAGCTAAGATTACCACTGGAGTTTAAAAAGCCTGCTGGTTTTCTTATCTCTTTTTCACAGCAAGTGTTATTAAAAGAACTGTCAGTAGGTACCAGCAGATGACAGGCTGTTTTTATGTAAATTTAAACAATTTTTACTAAGACTGGTTACAAACTACCAGTATTTTTTTCATCTGTTCTGCATTTGAAGATATTAAACAGTTGCTTTCCCACTTTTTACATACCAGAACTTGCAAAATCTCTCTAAAATATAGAAGAGCTTCAAACAAAATATTACTAGATTGATTCATGTCACACAACTGAACTACTAAAACTAGCACTACTGATTTTACTCGTGAAAACCTAAGATCTTAACAGATGTTAAATTTGCTTTCAAATAAGGACATGTTAAGTACTTTTTCCTCAAGTGCTTTTCTTAACATCTCCCCAGAGACTTTTAAGTTGGCAGTTACAAATAGTCTTTATCAAGCTAGAAAAGTCTAGAAGTCACTCTCTTCTGTCATTTATTACAAAATGGTCTTCAATACTGAGGCAAACAGCTTTGTAAATAAAGTTATCCCTGCCACAATTTCTCATGCTGTTAATGAATCCCATTTGTTATTCTTTCTGAACATCTTCAAAAATCAGCTATCCCTTTTCAGTTGTGATTGCTTGGTCACCTTTTGTATCATCCTCTTTCTTCTTCTCAATTTTTGCATAGTGAAATGCTAATGCAAAATATACACTGTCAGGAAGTTATGTCCCCAACATTTCTAGACTGGATTCCTTCTAGACTCCATGTGAAATTTCAGATCCTTGGTTCACTACTTTGAGGTTTACAGAATTTGAAAGCAGATTTCTCCTCTATTCATTACCCATGTACATTCCTCTCTGCCTACTTCCCCCTTCTTTTGTCCCACTTTCTTTCCTCAGTTGCCCAGAAGGGCCCTCAAGCACCATTTCCATATTTTCACCTTTTTCTCAAAATTATTTAAAAATAATTAATT
>NW_010431019.1:0-5775 GCF_000710305.1 Buceros rhinoceros silvestris | reverse complement strand
CCTGCTGATTAAACCAGCTATGTATTGTTGCACCTACTTAATGTCTAGTTCAAAATGCATTTATAATAAAACACACTTCACTTCCAGAAAATTCTTCCACACATCTCCCCATGTAGTCTGAGTTTCTAGACACAAGGTAAGGGACTGCCAATTCAGAAATGCATATAGACTCCATTACCTCAAAAATGACTCTACAAAGGAGACAAAAGCCATATTCACAATTTCTATAGACTTCACAATTTCTTAAAGACAGAATTTAAAGTTTTTTTTCATTTTAATTGCCTTTTACTTGACATAAACCACAAGTCTGTGCTCCCACTTGATTGTGCTAATCAGCATGTTCTCCTGTAGATGCAGAAATGCAGGCAGCAGTCTCATCCATTCTCTTTTACATTTTATTTGCTTGGATTGCTGAGCAGAGGTAAGAATATTTAAATAAGCAGTCCATATCACAAGGTCCAAAGAGACCTCCATTTTGAAGCCTGGGAAACCCTAATACAGGCATACTTATAGAACAGAAGATTTAACTCCTCTCCTCTATTTCCCTTGGTAGCAACATCAGCACCAGACATAATTTGTCTCTGACTTTTAGTAACAAGAACACTTTAGAAAGCCCTTCAAATTTATGAGATTTTTAAACCTAAGGATAAGCCTTGGCTGCAGCTTACAGTTAAGCGTGAATTTTTATTAATACAATATTTTCTTACCAAATTATAATCAAGTTTCTGCTGTGCAATTTTGATGCTGCTATTGCTAGCTTTTATTGCTGTATTAAATTGTTAGGGAACAGCTAAAGGCTGACAAAACAATTTCATCACACCTATTTCATTTTTAATAGCCTTTTGTAAGAAACATCTCTGAAATTATTGTTTACATATTATGGTCAAATAAATGTCAGCAAATTGTATCATTTAGGTTACTGCCATCAGGATTTTTGCAATTATTTTAGCCTTTATTAGAACATCATTTTCTAGACTTTACTAGCTATCAGTTAGCTTAAGTTACCTATCAGTCCACGACTATCACCGAATTATACTTGTATTTACTTCTATCTACTCAAGCTAAAACTGAGTGATACTTCAACTTTTAAGTAGTAGTACTATATTCACCTTCACCTATCACTAACATTTCAGCTTCTTCTCAAAAACACACACAACTCATCAAAACTGTTTTAGCATATGGGGGATGCTGAAGCATTCATCAAGCCCCGAAGGTGCTACCACATGGCACACAGTTTTTGTAAGACACATCCTACCCTTAAAACCCAATTGTACACAATAACTTTCAGGAACAGTAGGGAGTTAGTTACCTGTGTTCACTTCTAGTTACAAATACTTAAATCACATATGTAATTTTGGTTTTAGATTTCAATTGAACAAACTGAGGTTGTGTCAAAGTCAGCACGACTTCTTGGCCAACCAATAAATAATGCGACAGTAAACATCTTCCAACATACATGTATTTTCTCTCAAGTAAGTTAGTGTGCAACTGAAATGTTCGTTTCCAGTGACTACAAACTATTTTATTCATATTTACATGTCCCCTCAGGGAAACAGAGCGAGTTACAGTAACAGCAACCACCATCCAAAACATTAAAATGTGATGGGAGCAGAATTAAATAAGGCACCAAGAAAACTTCATGCATCCTTAAGGACACAAAAACAAAATCTGTGTTTTCCAAAGATAAAACTGTATACTGTGCTAGAAAGCAAGGCTTTCCATCAGTTCTGAAACAGGAAATCAAAAGCTGCCAAAGGATGCGTGAACCACACTTTAGACAAGTAATTTTTCTGCCGAAGCATTTTTACATGTATTACTTCAGATGCAGACAAGGTCCTGTACAACATCAATGGCTAGCAGCTTTCTGTTTTCTCACTCCATGGAAAAGAATCCTTTCCCAAGTGACAAGTGCTGACCTTTCAGTGTACTATATCTGCTCATGGTTTGCTCCCTTCTACAATCGTTTCTGGTAATATACTTCAAAAATGACAAGCAGAATTAAGTGCACTGGATGTGCCATGCTGTACAGCTGATGTGTAGGGACTCTGTGATTGCTAATTAGAAAGGATGCTTTACTGAATTGTCATACTTGATATGCAATTACTGGAAATCAACCACACAAATTAACCTTACAGAACAAGGTGCTCAATATTGATGCTGGAGATACATACATTTCCCTTCCCCCCAAACCACTAAAATTCAATGTCAGAAACAAAATGTACCTAGAACAACTTTGGTTTTGACTATAGAAGAGAATAGAGATTTCTGAATTAGAATTCAAATGCTTGGCTACCCTTCCTCTACTTTCCTAACCTAACTTTTGTTTCTTTTTAATAAGAAAAGGGAAAGTCAGCAAACCAAAATGTCACCATTAAATCATTTTACAGCATTTTGTGTCAGAAACGTAATAGAAAATGTGCACACCATGGGAAAGGTTACTGTTCTTTCAAAACATCTTTCCTCTTGGTTCAGGGCCCATCCCTCTACATAAGTGTGTAGGCAAATACTGACAGTGGTTCTCCCTGGGCTAATTTGGCATTTGAAGGATTGTGGCATTTTCAGGAAGCCACAGTGCAGTGATTTTAGTGGCTATCCAGCTGAATGTGACGCTATGATTTAGAATAATTACTCTGTTTATGTGCAATGGTAGAAGTTATTTACTAGACCACATTCCAATGTCGGCTTATACTTTTCTGCGTATTTCCCTAATATGGCATCACATCAGATCTCAAAGTCAGAATTAGAGGGATTTATTGCTCCTGTTCCTCAACAGTAATTACATGTGCAATAAAAAAGCATTACTGTACTTAAAGAACTGCAAATTAATTTACACTTCACCTTTGCATTATTACAACCAGTGACATGAAAAAGGGAACAGTCCCATATTAGTTGCTGCTAAAAGGTTTTAGATATTCTTGAAAACAACATAAGCTTTTTTTTTCATATAATTTCCACAGCCTTTCTTCTCAAAATTAAGTGAAGTTACTAGGTCTTCTGCAAGATGAAGTCAGATACAGGCTTAAAAATTTAGCTTTAAACTTATTCAAGACAGCATGGCAAAATACTTCAATTGTGTGTTTCACATCTCTGCAAGATAACAATATCCAAAGAACATTTTTCAAGTTACAAGAGTAAAACAAACAGGCAAACAAGCAAGCCACACTTTAAGGCGAAGAGCTAGTAAATCCATCCGAGGGTAAATGTTTTAGAAAAAAAATCTGAAGAAGAAGAATAAGGTTGTTAAGGTAATGAAGTGCTGCCTGAAACATTCAGTGGTATTGAATTCCTGTCTCAATATGGTTATGGTACTCATGACAAACATTTAAATCATTATTAAAAATACAAAAGTACCGCTCAAAATCTTAGAAGTCATGTAAAAGAAAATAACAAAATAAGGCAGAAGAATAAATGAAAAACATATAATGCTATTTTACAAATTCCTAAGATTTGCTTACAGAAAAAGCAGACAAAATGAAATTTGCAGTTGATGTCAAAATTATGCTTTAGTACAAGAACAACAAATAAAACCTACAACTCTATTCCTTTCCCCTCGAAAATAAGACATTTTATAAAAAGATTAATATTAACTTTCAGCATTCTCAAATTATCTATGTAGATATCATTATATGCAAATTATTTCAGCTACCTCAAAATAAGGTATTCTTTACCAAATACACCATAACACCAAAGAAGTATTACGGCAAGAGCTTTTTTTGTTGTTGTTCATTTTATGTTTTTAGAATCACGTTCTCCAGTAAGTAGCTCTGAACTATCTTAGGCTACAGAACACAATAATGGCTAGTAATATCCCATTAGCAACCATCACATGCAACTTCGCTCCACTGATTTTTTAATGAAAACTGGTGCTATTTTAATCATGTAAAAAATAATTCTGTATAATGCTGAGAGCAGTGATTCAAAAGCCTTAAGCTCCCTTTACCTCTAACTATTCCTTCATGTATGGGCTTCTTTGGCAATGTAAAATATGCTCTCACACTACTGAAGATAAAATTTGTTCTGAATAGCGTAGATGAAGATTTGCACCCAAACCTCAGGCCCCCTACTACCAAAACCCCACACAGTAACTAACTACAGATCAAAGATTTGTAAAAGTATTGGGCCACAGTAACAATAGTGAGAAAAAAACCATACATGTGTAACAGTAAGAATCACTCTTTTTTACATTAAGATTTCCTACTCAAATAGTCCATAATTTCCATTATGGCTCTGTGGACAGACATTTAGTTCAGAAAACACAGATGCACGCTTGACACTGCCTGTGACAGGTCAAAACTGATTCTGCAACATAGCATTTAAATGGTTATTGTGGTCTTCTACCACATTATTTTAACATCTCTGAACATGAACATTCTCAGGTTATAAATTTCCTAAGTATAAATTTCTGTTTCATGACTTCTGTAGCAATAGCTCAGCTTAATGATACAAAACAACTGAACTGATAAAGAATCTGACCTTTGCTTTCTGAGCATCCTATGGTATGAAATGCTCTGATGTGATAACCTTGCTGCACTCAAAGTGACTGAAGCAGCTTGGCCAGAATTGTGGAGCGACTGACATGTTCAAAAGCCAACTGAGTTTAATTATTTGAGTCAATTTTGATGCTGTAAAAAAAAAAAATTCTTAAGAATGCCCATGAAAATAAGAAGCTACTGACCCCATCAAGATAGGTATTTCTGAAGCCATAACCATAGATAATTGGTTTCCAACACTGGTAACCAGACTGGGAAATAACTTGATATGTCATCAGCCTTTCCTCTGCCATCACAGGCAATGTGATTTCATATTCCCTGTAACTTGCTGCATTAAAGTAATTTTAAACTTCTGAAGAGGCACCTCACTCAACGACCCTTTTATCTAAAGAACTCACTCATTACTTATAGCAAAGATAACGAGGACATCCTCAGAATTATATTACTTTACTTTATGAATTCTTCCAAATCCTAGGAGTTAGAGAAGACAAAAAGGTGCAAAGGTCTCTGATGCAAGTATTTCTTAATGCAATCATAACAATAACATATAAATTCTGAAATACATAGCTGTTTCAGGAACAGATGACAACTGCCAAATACAGTTTCAAGCTGTAATGTACAAATCCATGATTGCAGCACAGACTTGATCAAGCAGCTGTAACTGAAGGAGAGAAAAGGATAACTATAATTTTTAAAAATCACTGATCAAAAAAGGTAAAATACTACTTGTTAGTAGTAAACAAAGTAACCCTGTAAGAAAGAATTGCTTTAAACTCTTATTTACAACTGGTTAGCTTGTCACATACTTCTAAAGTTTATGACACTGGTACACAAGCTTTTTGGGTCAGCAGACTGAATATACAATAGTAAGAACTTCTGAAAATTAAACATCTGAGCCAAATTTGTACCTGAAGCATTCATAAAGTTCTACTGTTCACAAAGGCTCTGCAAATTAATCTCCAGTATACAAGAGGTTGGGAGTCACTGGTCTACAATCGTAAAAAGATCTAATGTTGAACTTCAAGGTTTGTCTGAGTGGTTGCTAAACACTCCAGGAAATAATGTAAAAAAAAACATTTTGGGGATGCACACACTGCTAAAGGCTTTTAGAACCTCCAAAACACTAAAGAGAGACAAACGTGCATTTTTTCCTATTTAGATACTTTACAGAAATTACACTTCTTCACATTTTAACAGGAAATGCCATTAAATAACAACAACAAAAACAAAATATAAAATATTCACAGAAATTCTACCTTTTTTCCAGGGGTAGGGGTGGGGTTGG
>NW_010431018.1:4224-11779 GCF_000710305.1 Buceros rhinoceros silvestris | reverse complement strand
AAGAAAGCACAGGTGGGGAGAACACCGAGGAGAGGCGGCCCCGGGCCGCTCGGCTCCCCTCCGCCGGCAGCTGGCCGAGGAACCTGCCCCCGACCAGCCTGCGGGCGGGACCGGGACAGCGTGAGCCCGGCAGAAATCAAGGGACCACCGCTGCAAAACATTTCACAGAGTAAAGCAACACCTTCCATAGTTGCAGCCAAAAATATATTAAAAAAAAAAAAACCAAAACAAACAAAATGTTTGAGGAATTACAAAAAAGTCCCTTTAACTTTCAAAATTGCACAGAGATGGGTCCTAGGAATAAGCGAACAAGAATAAACCAGATGATTTTAAGGCTTCCTGAATAGCAGTAAGGGGACAAAATCAAACAGCCAGCACTTCAGTGCTAGGGCACCTGCTTCCACACAAAATCTACAGTGCAGAAGAAAAGGCAAAACAAAGAATTTTGCACTTAAAACAGCAGGAGGAGGATCTGAGCCTTGGCCTGAGCACTGGCACTTCAGCTGTCTTGGGGAGAACTCCTCACAGCCCCAGAGCCTTCACCGATTTCTGTGATCAGATGTGTGATGAAGTAACACTCCGACTGCAAGCACTGTTGTCAATGCAAGTTTCCCAGGGAGAAATAAACAGCAAGGGAGAAACTGAACTGCTGGTGTCAGTGTCAGACGACTAACACCTTGCACCCAGTACCCATATTTTAAATAAATTTGCTTTTAAGTACTAGTATATTTTTATTGCAGAGGAAGATGAAATTTTTTCTTACTCCAAGTTTAAAAACTCAGAGGGCAAAACAATATTGGGAATATCATCAGCTTTGGATGTCGTTGTTTCACTGAACACACTGTTACTACTGTCATGCTACAGAAAGATCAGCCCTGCACCTCCTGCGGAAACAGCCTCTGCTGAACGGACGCATTGCTACCTCCCTCCCACCACAGGCTGGTGCTGCGCCCGCTGAATGGCAACTCTTGTGGAACAGGAAAGCCCAGAGCAATGGGTAAGTCTCTGTTCTTCTGGCCTCCTATTGTTGGGAGAACACCTTGAAGCAAATACAGTTTGTCTTTGTTTTACTGACGCTCTGAAGCGCTGATCTGGGAGGGATGACTTTCAGAGTCTCGTAGGCTGGGACAGTTCTTCTACCAGTGTCAGAACTGTAACAGGACTGAAAGCACCGACAGCCAAGCGTTAGCTCCAAAGATGTACTTTATTTTGTTATAAAGCAGATTGTTTAGGCATTATTTCTTCGTGTGAACATCCACCGAGTGACCAGCAGGTCCTGCGCTGAGCACAGGGCTGCTTGATAACAGACACAGATTTCACCACTAGACAACAGAAACAGAGACGCACAGAACAAGTCCCGCTTAGACACCGGAGAGCTCACGGTCTGAACGGCGACCAGCTCAAACAGATGATATGACCCAAAACGCAAGTGCAGCTCCAGCCCAGCCAGAGCAGCGTGCCCAAAAGTGGAGTCCTTTCTATTTCAAAACAAAATTTGTACTGGGCTTCCTGGAAAAACCAATAAAAAAATCCCCAAAGCAGAAGAACCACACCACGCTCCTTCCCTCTCCTTTTAAAGTCACGTTGTAACCGTCTCTAATTTCACATCAAAGCTGTGCTGTGGCATATTGCTACTTTACCAAAGACAGAAAAATTAACATCATGTGAAGCAACAGCAAATGGCTGGTAGCGAGTGTTTTGCGATACTTTATCCCAGTACTTTTGTTCCAGTTGTGATCCTTACCCCAGCAGTTCCACCTTCACTGGTATCCCATTCCAAATCTGCAGATCGCTCACACGTTTGGTACTTGAGCTCAGTGCATTAAACAAGGGCTGCTGGTTGTCAACTGCTCTCCCTGGGTACGTAACAGAATCCCGTCACTCCAAGGAGAAGCAGCAGTTCGCATGCCGTCAGCCCGACACGCAGAAACGCTCGGGAGGCAGGCTGGTGCAGGGTGGAGCAGCATTCCAGCATTCCAGCTCCTCACCCGGGTCTCCACGTTGACCAATACTGACTGAGGAACAGTGTGTTTACCAGACTCGTACACAAATATCCGCGTTTGGTCCTAGGCACCTCATTAGTACTGACAATCTAAATTAAAACAGAAAATTATTATTACGGTCCATTAAAGCCTTCACTCTAACTTCTCCAATTTGACGGTGTGATCTTCAAACAAAGGAGGAGTCCCAATACCTTCCGGAAAAGTACTTTCCTACGTATCTTTCAAGTCAATGAGATTTTGGGATGGACAAGCCTTCTACAGGAGCTCTCTCACAGGGTCTCATATCCAGCTCCACAGAAACAGACACGTAACACACAGTCTTCCACACTCTTTTGTGCTGGACACGAGATACAGGTAGTCGGGTGACATCCCGGTTGCTACAACCCCACAGTGTATTTTAGCAGCGAGAGAACCTCCCTGTGGAAAGAGCACCAGCAGACTTGCATCTAAGCGGCCATAACATCTTTCAGCTAGCAGGAGAACGCGAGGTGCTGCCCCAGCTGCAGTGGACATTCCATAGGTGGTTTGACACAGCTGCCGGAGTGACCACATGTCAGAGTTGCAACTCCTAGGCACAGACGCCGGCAGAACCTCGACTGACCTGAGTTTTCTGCGTATGGAGAGTGGGTGGTGGGAAAGAACACATTCCTATTGTATACAGACACCTGACAACAGTCTCAGGCCAATGCTCAACATCTGACAAGGTCTAGCGTAGTAATTACAAGACAAAACATCATTTAGTAAAAAGAAACAACTGCCTTCCAAACCTGCCATACTGGCAAAACCCCCGAACACAAAACTGAACATACTAAACGCTGCTTGTGCTTACGACCATCATTACGGAATTTGAGCATTAGAGGGAGAGATTTCTCTCACCCCTACTGCAAAGGAGCTGCAAAAAAGTTACATGGAAGAAAATCCCCTCCAAACATTCATTTAACAAACATTTATTAAAACCTATAAAGGCTTCAGGTATACTAAGTTTGAAAGGGGCTAAAAAAATGTCAAGAGTCACTGAACTAAATCCACTTCAGAAAGCTGATTCCCCTAACATTTAATTAAAAAACAATTTTCTTAAAAAAATTTTTTTTGCACATTTTTCCTCATCGATTTACAAAATGCAAACAGTATGCTAGAAAAGTTTGAACATAAGGGAATGCGCTTTGGAAACATTAAAATATGTGTTCTTATAGAATGGCATTATCAAGTTTACGTTACTTCTCTGGCTTATTTTGAGAATGTTCCTCCCCTCTCTCCTGGGTCCATGAGAAGCCAGGTTTAGAAAAGAAGAGCTCCCATACTGCCAACTTCGCTCTGTTCCTTTACAAAAATTTCAAAGTACTGATAAATGATAGTGACAGCCAGCAAAATTCCTGTTCCAGACCC
Organism: Buceros rhinoceros silvestris; assembly: GCF_000710305.1. Classification (NCBI taxonomy): domain Eukaryota; kingdom Metazoa; phylum Chordata; class Aves; order Bucerotiformes; family Bucerotidae; genus Buceros; species Buceros rhinoceros. The sequence continues at coordinate 8,390 of NW_010431018.1, read as the reverse complement.
AATCGCCCCAAGGAAGTCTGCCAACACAGAGAGGGCTCCAATACAGAGACCACCAAAGGCAGCAGCTGTAGGGATGTACCTGCAAAACACCAGATGGAACAGAAAGTGCTGTTAGAGTTTGCTCAGGGCATTTCAAATACAGTAGGTCAGTGGTATATGGGCTCTACAGGCAGCATCGACATCAGATGCAGGTTTTTGTCCTGGAAAACCAATCCCACTGAGCACAGAAAGAACACTACAGAGATAATCTAACAGGTGGTTAAAAAACTACACGAATGGAAAAAGTCAATGGCAGAATACTCTCTTCTCTCAAGGGTCTGCAATCCAAGCTAAGGAATGTGCTGTAGTGCCACTACAGTAGGTAAGGAAATAAAAACTTAACCTGACTGGGGGGAAAAAAGCGCTAAGTTAGGAAGAGAAGGTATAAAAATGGAAAAAGTAACAGGAAAATACAAGCTCCAGAATTTAAGGCACATGCTTTAATGTAAGGCAGGAATACGCTGTATGGTACAAGCCTTCCACCAGTGAGACAACAGCCCCTGTCTCACGCAGGTAACACTGAAGCTGAAAGAGTATCTCTGTTCTAGGATCTAGAACACGGAAGTCAAAACAAAATTTGCCCCGTGCTTCCCTGGCACACTTTGCAGGGAAAGCCTGGGAAATGCTAGCTCACCTGTTCAGCTCATGCACCATGGAGGTCTCTCTGTGGCCTCGCATCACCATCTGCTGTTCTTTCAGCTGTTTGGCGACCTGCATCGAACAAGGAATGGAGCGAGTTAGCAAGGCCACGGAACTCAGCGCTATGGGAGAACAGAAGAAAGATGTTTCCGTAAATGGTGCTGGGTTTGGGTTTTCTTTGTATCGTTTTGGGTTATTAGGTTTTGCTTTTGCATTATTGAGAGTTTAAAACATCCAGTATTTTAACTTCAGACCGACTGCAGTCCCGGGCACTTTTCCACCCGGTCAGTCACGCGAGTACCTCTAGTCCTACGAGCAAAGGAAACGCAGGACACTGGTAGGCTCTCCACACAATTCAGTTCCTGCTTTGCCACCTGCCCAGTTTCGCACAACCAGCTGAGCTAACCGTTTATTTGTGGGGCCACACTAGAAGCTACGTGATTTGGAAAGAATCCATCTTGGAACATCATTCTTGAACTGGATTTCTGACATTGCACAGGGTTGCAACAGCAAGAGCTTCACTAACAACTGAGGGGAACTGAAAGTCTAGCAGGGGAACTTCTGATGGTGCCTGTCACTGAATCTAATGTACTGAGAAAACACACTTCCAGGTGACTAAGCTACCAGTTTTCCACTATACTGCGAGTATTAAGTAATGATTTACCAATTTTTATTTCTGACCATGTTTACATGAACCTAAACCAACTTCATTCAGTATCAGAGAAGTTATCGAAGTGTTAAAAGCTGTATGTTGGTCTATACTGAAATAAAAGTCTGGCTCTACAAGGCTGCAGGCCTGATAGCAAGCAGATAGAGGCAAGTCCCAAACAGAGGATGCTCACACTGTTCCAGTACCTGTGCAGCTACGACACACTTGTTAAAGAAGGGTGTAAACCATTCCAGACGGCTGCCAAACAGGGCTCTCTACCCAAATCCACACAGGACAACCATACTGCCATGACAACTATTTTCCTTCTTGTTTTCCAGTTTCAATTTCAGAACGATAGAGTTGCTGGATATCACACATCCTGTAGCAAATGGCAATTCTGAGAAGCTATGCTCAGGTACGCTGATGTGCTGCACTACGGTGCTGTGTTATCAGCGCTCTCAAGTTAAAAATAACAACTTCTAGTTAATCTTCCCCAAAAAGAAGCCAAGAACCCTCTATGCCAGGCATGGGTAGTCAGGATTTACCTGCCGGCTCCGAACTGGCAACTGCCTTGCACACGGTGCATCTGTCGACTGGCACTGAAAGAGTTTCTACGTTCCCTGTCACCTGGCCTGTCCTCACACTGACCAGATGTTACATAGCCAGATGCTCTAAGCTTCCCAATGCCAGTGAAAGTGATTGAGTTTTGCTGTTGTTTTTCAAAGAGCAGTAAAGAAAACAGGGAAATTGCTCCCATTCTGCCCTCATCCTCCCCACTTACAAAAAAGACATAGTCCCTGTTTATATAAATTATGAATATTGCCCACAGGATCACCAGCATAATAGCTATTTTGGAGGCAAGTCAGTCTTATTCCTACCACAGCCCATCCATTTTCATCACGTAAGCTGTCATAATTTATCATTTTAAACTTACATCTTTGGCAGAGGAGCCAGAGACTTCAATCCATGTCTTAGAGAAGAAAGCACAGGAGCCCAACATAAATACAATATAAACAACTGCATGTACTGGGTCTTCTAACACTGAAGAAAAGGACTCTGGAGGTGATAAATAATAGCAAAGTCCACCAACTGGATAAGCACGAGCAGGGCCTCCAGATGACGTGTCCTAGAAGAAGGAAAAAAGCAGTCACCAACTTTTTCACTATTTCTTAGCCATTAAGCTCAGCCTGCGTCTGTAGCACTTTCACATCACTCTGTATCGGTAGCACTGCAGCAGCACACACAGAGTCAACTCAACTATCACGAGCAGTTTCTAAAGTGTAAATGGAATACAACGAGGAACAGGAAGAACCAGCCCAAGGTAAGAGGTCATAGGAAACCTAACATCTCCACTCATCACTGCAGGTCTCATACTCTACCATTAAATTTAAACGAATTACTAACTAGGAGTTTCAGTGTATGTGACTGCCTGCAGAGTTGTGCCTTAACAGAGAGCATCTCTTCAGACGCTCATTTTAGTGGTGCTCTTATAGAGCTGTTTAACAGCAAGATTAGAAAGAATACTCACAGACCAGGTGCCCAGCAGGCTAACCAGTAAGTTGCCACTGAAGCGAGCGGAAAGCATCTGGGAGATGACGTACAAGTTTGACACCAGGGCAGACTGAAGAATAATGGGAATGTTGGAAGTGTAGAACAGCTTGATAGGGTAGGTGTTGTACTGGCCACGGTAGCGAGCAGATTTGATAGGAAGGTCCACTCTGAAGCCCTGAAAAGTTTTCAGAAGAAAGTCTCCCATTATACCAGGACACAAATCCATCCCACAGGTTGTAAACGGCAAGTGACAGGCCTTGACAGCAACAGAAAAAGCCCTGCAATCATTTTGTGCCAGCCCACGCGCTCTGCACGTGAACGCTTCTGCAAAGGGCCTGGAAGGCTGCAGCGTTGTCTAAACACACACGTATCACGTATGAAAGATGTAGACGTCAGAAAAAATCTGAAGTTTCAAGACGACTGAACATAGCATCCAGGAAAAGAAACATTAAGGCTTTCTATATTCTTCATCAGTTTGCTGCTACACACAGCAAGAGACACACAGGCTTAGAGACTTGAAAGCATTTTCCAGCAAAAAGCAACAGCATTTGGATTAGGCAGTATGACATGTGCAATTCATCTGGGTGTTTTTAGAGGCCAAAACGGGACTCAAGTCTTTCGTGTATCTACAGTAAGCATGGGAACTGATTAAGAGAAGCTAGCGTTAAACAAACATCCAGATGTTGCAGGAACAAGTCTTCTGAAGGCACTAGAAAGTGAAAATACAGTCTCCTGTGGAAGTAAGCAGATTACAGATCCAATTCCATACAGTTTTACAGTCCCCTATTCCAACTGACCTGGAAATAAATTACAATAGCAAAGACAAAGATGGTGGCAATCAGATTCATGAGGTTGGGAAGGTTCTGACGGTAAAAGGCCTCACGAAGAGCTCTGACTTTGTCTGTACGAGTAGCCAGAAGATGGAACAGAGCAATGATGGCTCCCTCAAATTCCATGCCTTGGAAAGGAGAAGAAAAAACTAGTTAGGTGTGCTGTGATTACCTCCCAACTTCAGTGCTTTGTCCCATCATGCATACTTCATATCCTGAACTACAGGAGCCAGAATGGGGTTGCTTCAGCTCTTTTGCATCTTGACCATGCTCTCAGACTTTTACTACTGCCAACTTCACACCAGCTTCCTTATTTCCAAGACTGTTTTTTAAATTCCCCTGTAGTGGCCTTGAAACTAAGTCATAACCCACAATCAAATGTAGTAATTTTACTGGTCTCTGGAAACACTGACATTCACCAAGTTCTTTCACCCTCCTCACAAAAAAAAAAAGGGTAA
>NW_010431018.1:0-4157 GCF_000710305.1 Buceros rhinoceros silvestris | reverse complement strand
ATTCACCAAGTTCTTTCACCCCCCCCACAAAAAAAAAAAAAAAAGGGTAAATGAGAGGGGCAGCACGGCAGCAGGCCTCCTAGTGCCATTCATGAGGAGACGCTAGTTATTGTTTGCATCACAACAAATGTGATAACACTTTTTTGTACAAAATTTCTATCAAGAAAACTGCCTGTGCCATATTACCTCGTCCTGTGTTCACAGTGGTGGGGCTGAACGCTTTCCACACAATCGTCTCACAGATATTGGTAGCAATGAAGAGAGAGATGCCAGAACCGAGGCCGTACCCTTTCTGCAGGAGCTCATCCAAGAGCAGAACTATCAATCCAGCAACAAAAAGCTACAGTAAAAAAAAGAAATACAACATTAGTCCCATCCCTTCTTAATTTTTATTAAAAATACCCTAGCATTCAAATATAAGGGAAGACTATAGTGTGTGTGTATATATATGTATATGAAGAAGCAGATGGCACACGGATCTTTGTTCTCTGCACGTGGGGCAGGCAGTCCATAGGCTGATTTTTTGACCCTTTCAGAGAGAGACCAAGAAGAGAGGACTAGAAATTACCTGAATTGTGATAAGCAAGCAGATACCAGCACCCATCTCGTGTATATATATGTATATGAAGAAGCAGATGGCACACGGATCTTTGTTCTCTGCACGTGGGGCAGGCAGTCCATAGGCTGATTTTTTGACCCTTTCAGAGAGAGACCAAGAAGAGAGGACTAGAAATTACCTGAATTGTGATAAGCAAGCAGATACCAGCACCCATCTCAGATGGGTCTCCATACATTCCGGTCATCACATAGACAATAGACTGTCCGATGGTAATGATCATTCCAAACACTGTAGAATAAAAAGAAAAAAGTCTGTATTTGACCTGGAAACTGAGGCCAGTGGGAAATCAGAGAAAGATAAATCACTTCTCTGGAGAGGGTTGCGAAGGAATACGTAAGTCAAAGGATGTTTAAATTCAAGGGCAAGTTACATTTATTGTCTGAAATCTGACACTGAACACACAAATACCAGGCACTTCAGAAACATACACGCAGAAGCAAGCGGTTATTGAAGGTTGCTTGAGATATCGAAAACTCTGAGGTTGTTAAGATACTACCTCGGCAACTTACGCTTCTTCTTTTCAGTAAAGAGATCAGTACAAAGTGTAGTACAGCAACAAACAGCTAAAAATACTCAGATTTTTCTAGAAGTCATTTATCAACTGAGCACAGCGATCTCTCATTGCTGAGAAAGAACAATGCTTGAATCCGCAAGGTAAAGCCAGCTACAGCAACCAGCTTAATCAATGGTAACTTCATTAGGTTAACGCTGCCCAAGGCAGCCCAAAGGCTGGGTCCCCACAGCCTACACGCTGCTGAGCTCACGCAGTGAGGTTACAGCGGCAATGCCAACGGCACAGACCCTTCTCCTTCTCAAGCCTTTCTGAAGGAAGAGGCTAACAGCTAACAAGCCGAGAGCAGTAGTAAAAGACTGTCAAAATACAGAAATCTGGAGCACAAGACGAACACACAGCATGACGGAAACCTGTGCATCTGACCCCAGAATTCACCACACGGGAAGCCGACGCTTTCTGTGGCTAAGGTTAGATGTTCTAAACCATCAGCCTCCAATATCAGCTGTTACTCACATTTCTGTGCTCCGTTGAAGAGAGCTCTGTCCTTCGGGGTGTCACCAACTTCAATTATCTTCGCACCTGCCAAGAGCTGCATGATGAGCCCAGAAGTGACAATGGGTGAAATGCCCAGCTCCATCAACGTACCTGACAGACACAGGAAGAGCAAAGAAAGAAAATAACGGAGTGTACCATACCCAGGCACCTTTGAAGAGCAAATTTTTCTGTTCCACCCTTTACATCATGATGAAGACGACATAAAACTCCAAACCTCCAGAAATGTGAAAGGTTTCAATGGCAACAAAAGCTTGTTAACAGTCAGTCTGGTAAGTAATGCAGCACTCCTCAGTGCCTGAAAAACTACGTTCACTGAAGAAGACTTTTGCTGCCAGGAGAAGATTTACTCTGCATGAAACAAAGAGGGAGTTTGCTTTCTGCTTCAACAAGCAGTCCCTTTATTATTCGCCATTTTAAACAGGAAAACCCCAGCTTTTTCCAGGAGTGCACCAAGCTGCACGCACAAGTACACACACATCTCATTAAAACAGAAACTGGAAAACAGCCCATACGATGTATAATGACAAAGGGAAACCCTCAGTTCAGGAAACCGACACCATTCCTAACTCATACCTGCATTAAAGCCTCTACGAGGAACAGAAATTTATACAAACGATCATCAATTTTAATCTTCTGTGAGACAGACTCAAAGATGTCACCCAGAAAAACACAACACGCGTAGAATATGGTTTGAAACCCAAACCAAAGGTTTGAAATACACACAGAAGGCTGTGACAGCAGCAATGCAGGTCAGGAGGAATGGGCTCTTCCCCAACGCTTTCCCTCCAAAACGCTCTTTGAATTTTGTACGTAAATAGACTGTACACAGCCAACCATAAACTCATCTTCCCTCAGAGCTGTGCCCTTCCCAGTGCCACACTAGTTTATGATTTCATGTAATGTAAACATTGAAGAAGAGAGGCAAAAGTCTTTTTATATTTTTGTTAGAGTGCAACATAAAAATGAGTCCAAAAACGTTCAGATTCAAGCTGAAAAAATGCCCTCCTGAAAGACTGACCATACCTCTATTGGATGCCAAAATCACTCTCATCCAGTAGAAAGGATCTGCAGAGTCTGATGACATGATGCCAAACAAGGGAATCTGCATTTCCAACCAACACAGGAAAACAAGATTAAATCAGAGACTCCGTAACATCCTTTAAACATGCCAGCTCTTCCCTGAAAACCAACGAAACATACCTGGCAGCAGACTAAGAAGATGAAGAGCGTGATAGCCGTCCATAGCACCTTCTCCTTGAACTGAATCTAAAGGGAAACAAACAAGACCCAACAATCACAGGTGAGAAAGCTGTCCCGGTGACAAGATCTCGCCAGTCAGGCTGATTTGGATGGCAGCTGCAGCACACTTGCTCTCCTGGAGAAGCGACACAGTACAGGACATCCTATGGAAAATAACTCACTGTTCACCCTTTTTGTCCTACATAAAGCTAAGGAAAACGACAAAGCTTTACTGAAACTCTAATCCAAACAAACAAGCTTACAAGGGCACTTCGAGTACTCCCACAGAAACAAGTCTTACATTTTCATAAAAAGGAGCTTCTGGTGAGAAAGAAGTAACAGCACAGAGGAGCTTACCCGAGCAAACAATCTGAGATAGAACTCAAGGAGCAAAGGCTTTCAAGCTGCTATTTCAAACTTCTCTAGTTTACACTCCATGGTGTGCTGCTTTCGACACGCCACCGCTCGCTGCCACGGCATAACCCCATCTCCCCAGCTGCATTTACCAGCAAACGCGTTCTGGTACAACCATACCCGCGGTACAGGACTTATTAGACAAGCCCTCCCTAAAGCCAGCTGTGCCTAAACCTGGCATCCTCCCAACAGGGGGAAAAACAAAATTCCCCAAAATGTGAACTAAGCTGCAAATATTTTATATTACACAAATAGAAATCTATGAAGAAAATTTTATTAACTTACTTTCCGTTCTGGCTTTTGGATTTCAGGCAAGATAACACAGAAGGGCTTGATTACTTCGAGAAATTTTACTGTGAGGAAATTAGTTAAAAGACAAAGTGAACACACAGATACAAACAACGTCAGGAAAAGCTCCAGTAAAATGGAGTCTGGACATATTTATATACTAACAGTCCCAGTTAAGGGCAAATGTCTGTTGTTGTGTTTGGGCTTTTTAAATTAAATTCTCATCTGTTCTTACTATACAGAGATTCAGCTAGTGCTGTATGGACTGGAAACAGCAGGGAAAAAAAGTCAAGAGTTCTCCTGATTTACTGAGTAGGTTGACAGCACCAAAAAACCCCTTTGCCATTGCTCCGCACGAGTTTATCAATACTCTTGAGCTTTTGTTGCATCATAGCTTCTCCCCTAGCCTGGTCTTTGAGAAATACAGCATCAGTTACACCGGACTGTGGTTTTACACTTACAGCAAATCGTGATTCTCTCCTACATCTACAAAAATAAAGGAATCGACTAAGATGCCTTTCAAGCAGC
>NW_010431017.1:17803-27583 GCF_000710305.1 Buceros rhinoceros silvestris | reverse complement strand
ACACACGTGCCTCCTTCCTCCCATGGCGAAAGCATCTCAACAGCTACTGCTGAATGAATTTAGTCACTGGACATTTTTTCTGACGCAAAAAAATCCCCATATCCTGGCCCTGTAGCTAGTGAACTTTAAAGGGGAAGTCAGAAAATATTTAGATGGGTTCCAGTGAAAGCATTGAGGAATGCAGCCACATCAACAGGAGACACCAACCCCCCCCCTCCCCGAACCAGATTGACTGAAGCTATTCACAAACCGTAGTCACATTCGGCACACAGTGTCCACGGCAAGATTAATGAGAAGAAAATAAAATGGAAACAAAATGTTTTATTTCAGTAAATTCTATACTTTATAATGAGGTTATATTTAGACATGTAGCTAATATTATGCTCCCACAATAAAGATGTGTTTTGTTTGGGAATGTTTCATTTGATTTGTTTAATGTTTAATTTGATTTGAAAAAAAATAACAAAAATGAAAAAGATTACATTTGGTTTAGGTTGACCTAAAACATTCCTTCTACTTCTGAATTTAATCAAACAAACAGAAAATCAAAAAAGTCAATTATATGCTGAGCCTTGTGAGTGACACACACACAGAAACAGGTAATTGAACTTCAGCCTCAGATTTATCTTTCCATCCTCCCTTTCTTCAGAGACAAAGAACACTGAGCGTTTTCATTAAAGTACGGTTAAAAACACAGAATCTACTAATGCAAATCTTTCCAAGTAGATTTTGTAATTTGAGGAGGTCTGCTTAGAAGCGTGTGACCTTCTGCAGAGCCAGATCTAAGCAAAATGAAAACAGTTTTCTTCACAGTCATTCAGAATAGCTCCTTGTGAATTAGATAATGACAATTTCCTTTAAAATGTCAGATTAACTTAAAATCAACTTAGTGCTCCCAGCCTGCATTATGACTCAAGTGTTCTTAGGCAAATTCTTATCCAGACAACATATTTAATGCTGTTTTTACTGCAAATGGCATAAATAGAAGCCTGTATGGTTCATATTAAGTAGCAATGTTTGTTAAACAAAAATGTGACGGAATTGTTTTACGTTCTGGGAATACATCTACAAAGCAATTTGTAGCCTCAATATTACCAATGGCTGAGTGAGTGCTGTGTGCCTTTTAGCAAATAACGAACCAGAATGTCTTTATTGCTCTGCTAATTAACACAAGTTTAGTTCAGGGCTCTAAAGTAGCACGAGATGTCATGTATTTCCTTAGTCGAGAGCGCCAAAGTTTCCCTTACTGAGTTGTAAAGGCAGGGATATCATTTCTACAGCATTTCTAGGATAGTCTGTGGAAAATAATAGCTTGGCTAAAATGTGCTGCTCTCTTTTATCAGAGACTGTGCAATGCTAAGAAGTGAAGGGGGGAGTCATGCCGTTGCTGTTGCTACTACGGCCATTTAATAAGGCCAACAAAAAACCCACGAGAACAAAAGAAAACCAAAAAAGCAGAAGGGAAAAGACAAAGTAAAATCAGAGAAAAACCAGTTAAAGGAAATATTTGACAACACTTTTTCAAAGAGTGAAAAAAGGCATTGAAAGAACAAAGGGTGAAAAAGATTTTAGGGAAAAAAATATAGATTTTGGCTGTTGTTTCATCCACAAGCTTCCTTTTAAATCAGCAGCACCAGTAAGTCACTCTGGACTCAGCTGACACCAGTCAGCACATTTTGAAGGAATTATAACAACTTATGTGTTCGTGTGTGCCAGAGATGTAGTAAGAGGGACATGAAGAAAAATAAAATGAACTCTGGGAGATCAATAAAACGTAACCCTTTGACCTTGTAGATGATCCCTACCCATTTTTCAGAGTTAGGTGATAAAATCAGTACAGTGTAAGGTTTTAATCTGGCCGTTACTGCTACCTTGCATCTGTGAAACTGTGCATTCCTTTGCCACATGGATGTATTTTTAAATGTAGATATAGTGCCTCTAGAGAAGAAACCAAAATCCCGACTGGTATTAAAACCGGCTTGGGTAAAATTAACATTTGTACTCAAACTGTTACACTCACTTCTTGAAGCATATCTCAGGAAAAGAGAGGGCTCTGTCTTCTCTGCTAGGGGGGAAAAAAAAAAACAAGATAACAAGAAATGGAGCAGATGGAGTAAATTTTCAAAGCTGTGTGTGGGAGTTGTGCATTCAGATCCCATTAACTAGTACAGGAGTCGGGGGATCAGACTCCTACTCACCAGGCTTTGAAAACAACAGGTTCACATTTCTCCGGCTTTGCTTGCTTCTGATGTGTCCCTGGCTCCTCTCTAACAGGCTGACATGCAGCAGCACAGGACCAAATGTCTCTACGCTTGGGGCAGGGCTCCTCATCCAGCAGACAGAAATGGAAATACACGAAGTATAGATCCATGCTTATGCACATAGCATCTGTGCTTATTGACAGGGTATGGAGAAGAATGGAAAACGTGCAGTGGCTTCATGCCACAACCAGAAATAAGCCTCACATCATCAGTAGTTTGGTACAGATACTCCTAAGAATCCTGCTTTACTCCTTTAGGAGAAATGAGAGCAGGTAGATACAGCCAGTATGGGTGTTCGGTGATGTTCCAAGGTCTGTTCAATAACGTCTGGCTGTATACACCAACCTTGTGACCTCTTAATCATGAGAAACATGCTGTTCAGGCCAGTGCGATGATCTCTGTGAGAAAGTTATGTCTAGCGCCAACCTTCTGCACAGGAGGAGCTACTGAGCACGGCTTTGCCGTTTATGTCCATCTCCTGCATGCGGTATGAAGAGTGCGACTGTTCAGCTGGGATGGGGAGACGGCATCCAGGACTCATCTTCTCCTCTGGGTCATCTCCACAGTTTTCTATTACATGACTAAATATTCTCTTCTGCAAAATCAGGTCCTCTATCCTTGATAGCTAATGAGAAGCTACTGTCTTCAGCTCCACTGTGTTTTATCATGGTAGCTTTGTTTTTATCTGACATTAATCACCCAATTATTAAGAGTGACACAGCACTTACGCCCTATTGTTGCAATTTAATTAGCTTCCGATCCTATAAATCAGTCTTGTACATCAAATATGTAGTAACTGTGGGCTGAATCTCTTATTTGCTCCACAGGGACACTCAGTAGCATTGGCTAGGAGCAAAATGCAGTACAAAAGGAGAACAAAGCCGTTCTTGAAAAGGATATAGAGGCACTCCCTTTGTTTCTTCTTGCTGAGCTAAAAACCCCTGCAGACGGGCGGCAAAAGCACAATTGTCTGGCTCCTACTCAGGGCACCCCAAAACACTGCACCTGCCACGGAGGTCTGTGGGGAAGGCAGGAACACACCTGGGATGGTCATTCATCCCCCCCAATTCTCTGCACGTAGAGGATTCAGCAAAGGTGGTACGAACTCAGATTTTGGTGCCTTGCAGCACAGGGCTGGGGGCTGTGAGATGTGGCCTCTTGGCATAGGTATGACAGAGGCAGACACCCGGGCCTGGACCTCTTCAGTGGTGCCGCACCTTCAGCTAGACACATTTTCGACAGCCTCCTCAGAAGTCATGTCTTTGAACAACGCATTCTAAAAGCCCTGCGGAGCTTGTAGCAGCAGGCTAAGCGACAAATTTTTTTGCAAAAATGCAGACCAAGAACATCATTCTGGGAAGTTGTTTTATAGGAGACATCCTGGGGACATCCTGGGTCCAGAATCCTTCCCCGCCCGAAAGGCTCTTCTGCAGAGTCCTCGTTACCAGAAGATAATTTTTCCTCTTTCCTGACACTGGCGGGGTCATGTGTGAGGGATGTCTGGTTGCTTTGCATGCAACCAGAAATCTCCTTTAACAAGCATTAAGGTAAAGAGAAAAGCAAATCTTTATTTACACACCTAAAAAACCTCAAAAACCCCAAACACCCAAAACACTGTATTTGTCAATGTTCATAAAAGACAGAGCTTGAAGAAATGAAAGAACACACTTCAACAATCTGGTTACGGGGGGGTTAATTCTGCCTGCTCGCTCTGCTTCTCTCACAGCATTCCCATGACTTGCTGCACACACCATCCTGACACATCCTTTGTCAGGGGTCCAGTCTAGGCTGTAGCCTTCAGAGAACCTGTCCATGGTAGACAGCACTAGATTTTATAAATAATTTCCTTTCTTTAGCCATCAGGAGTGTCTGGCCAGATTTACTCTTTCCTGTTGAAAGATATTTCTTTCTAACATCTTCAGAAAAAAAACCCTTGATGTGGCTTTAATAACTTTTTTTAAAGTTATTTACGTGGCTTTTTTTAAGCATTGTTCCACTTCCTGGATGCAAGTGCAGCCTGGCCAGTGCAGATGTCACATCCTTAACAGTCCTTGACTCACTGAGGAGGAAAATTTCCCCTCCCTCCTTTCAGTGTGACGTGTAGACACAGCTTGAACCTTATTTTATATTCGTCTGCACAATAGCAAACATGGTATCAATATTGATAATGTAGTGACAAAGGTGACTGGCTACAAACATTGTTCTAGGACTGTGGGAGCAGTCAACAGTCCCTGCATCAAATCAGGGACAGTGGAAATGAGGAGGGGGCTTTGATTCAGTCTGGCAGGACATGTAAACGTCATGGGGCTCAACAGAAGCCGTGTTTGCAACATGAGACACTTCCTCCAGAAGGACCCAGGCTCTGATCTCATCCCTAGAGGAAGATGCTCGCCTGGCGTTGCAAGCGGAGCATCAACAGCAGGTAGGAAACCCATCTGAGGAGCAAGGCTGAAATATTGCTCTGTGCAACTGCATCTCCTCACCCTCAGCCTGAAATTTGACAGATACATGTGCAAGAACGTTCATCTGTTGCTGCATCGCACTGTAATGCAGGTCGGGGGCTCCTGTGCTAGCCCATGGTGGCTGCATTGCTGCAAGCTTGCTCACTCCAGTCCCATCCAATGAAACATGATGGTCTCAGAGAAATTTATTTTGCTTCCCTTGACTAGATGATCAGTGCTCCTAGCAAATCTGACAGTTTCAACCATCATCAATTACTGCTTTCACTATGCTGTGATTTCTGTGTCACACTTTCTATTACAGAGACTTTTGAAATCTGTTTTATTTAAAGTGAATAGAACTAAACCAGGAAAGCTCAAAGTAATTCCACTTTCCAAACCAGTCTCCTGATATAAATATTGCGCCTTACTAACAGGAACTCAACAAGAGTCTCACCTGATGTGGGAATTCTTCCTCACAAAGCTGGCAGGCTGCCTGTTGGAAAGCTATTCTCAGAATTGCAAGGCTATTATCCCGCGTCACTTTGTTCTTTACAGCTATGGTGTCCCGGTTTGAGCTAAGCTTCCTGGTTCACTGCTGAGCAGAGTGAAGCCTCCAAAGCAAGGTCTTTGCTTGCGGAATTACCCAAGTCTCATGGTGTTCATGGAGAATCATTGTTCCCCTGTTCTCTGGGTACCAATGCATCAGGCCCTGATGCTGATCATCAGAAGGGCAGAGGTTTTGAGAGGTGACTGAAGACCAACTGCCTGCCAGGCATGATATCGATGAGCAAACATTGCTACGTCTCCGTTCTGCATGGCTAGAGGGAAGGGCTTACATCTCCCCACCATGCTGCGACACCCACATGTAGGGTCACTTTCCCAGGAGGAAGAATGAGACTTTTGCCACCCGCAGTGTGTTGAGGTGAAATAGGGGTGAAGGGCTGGTTTCTCCCAGGACATGCCTGAAGGACTTGGCCGTTTCCCACTTCTCCACATCTCCATTCCAGGAACAACCTCTGCAGGTAACTGTGATGGCAAGGCCAGTAAATGCCCCAAGAGTGAGGCAAACCAGAAGACTGGAAAATCAACCCGAGCGGATGCAGCAGCATGGTAGGATTATCTGCATCACAACTGCTATGGGGGAAGGACAAGAGCTTCACTCTTGAGAAATAAACATTTGCTCAATTCAAACAAAAAATAAATTAACAAAAACACTAAGTTGGAGAATACACCGAGATCAGAAGTCTCAGCGGTCAGTGAGGTGACCTAGGCTTCAGCAGACCTGAGCTCGATGTCTAGCAGGGCCACTGGTCTCTGAGTGACCTGGAACACGTCATTTTTCTGCTCTGTGCCTCAATTTCTCCTCCTGTGAAATGGGGCCAGTGATACCAACTTGATATAAGATCTACTGATGAAAATTTTTATGGGAGAACTGGTACTATTACTATTTCCCCCCATCCAAAGACAAGCTGTGATGCTTTTTCCAAACATCTTTAGCAGTAAAGAAAATACACTCTTGTTCACTGGAGGTAGGTCTGTATGAAAGCATTTCATGACAACTTTTCTTCAGTGATTCAAAGCACTGGGGTCTTTCTGAGGAATGTGATTTTCCTTCTCATTAATTTCCTGCTTAAGGATTCTTCATGGCAGCAGTAAGGGTTATGTTTTCCCATATACGATAATGAGCTACCAGCTACTGCAGCCATCGTGACCTTTCATTTCCTAATAGGAAGAACAAAATAAAAGCCAGCGAGGAGTCTCCACCAAGCAGGATGGTGTGTGTCACCGCTCTCAGCAGCTGGGCCAAACTGGCAGCTGGCTCCAGCTCACCAGCTACCTCACAGCAAAAGAAGGTGCAGCACACGACACCCCTCATACAAGGCAAGCAAAGGGACAGAGGTTCCCAGAAGATTATTTCACCAGGTCTCATTCACATCTTGAAAGATTCAAATGAGAAAACTCTTTAAGCTGTAACACTCCACAGAAGATTCTTTTAATAGCATTAATCGCAGCTCATGCCCAGATCCATACCTGCCATTTTCAGGGATACTTACATGCAGTGGTTACGGTTGTTGTTAACTTTGCACCCTTTGCAATCTTCTAAACATTGCAAAACTCAATAATTAAGTAACTGCAAACTTTGGGATTGCTCAGAGGCTCAAACCTGTCTAAGTCCAGGTTACCCTTTGCTGCCATAAGAAGTTACAACAAAAACGCACAGATTTTGTCTGGTACATACAGAGCAGAAACCACTGCATGACTCCCAGGGCTTCAACTAGTCCACAAGTCTTCACATAAACAAATAATGGTGCAAAATTATTCCGCTTGTCAACAGTTTGGGAGGAATTGACAGACCCCAGTTTAACCATTTAACTCTGCCGGGGTAATAAGTTCTCTCATGCATTAAATTAAAAATGACGCTTGAAAATAAGTACATTATGGACCAAATACAGTACACAAATGGGGGCAAAGATTTCAACTGCTGCCTGGTGGAGAATTGCCAATGAAGCAATACACATCTCATTATCCCGACTTACACTGAACACGTCCACCAAGAGGGCCCTTTGCATGTAGATGCGTTTGCTGCGGCAAATGCCAACTATCAGCGTGAACAAACACGACTGTTTATTTTCCATTGTAACAATGTTTGAGTTAAAAAATCTGCTGAGGGCTCATTATAGTGGATAACTCTGGATGAGGCAGTCCCTGTTCACCCTCAGCCCCCATCATTTCTACCTTGCAACCCAGTGGCAAAACTCCCCTTCTGCTACTATTTGACAGCTGAGGAAAAACACTGAGTGGTTGAGCTGACAAGACACACTTAAGCTGATAGTAGAAGTAGTAACAATGATAGAGGCGGATTTTCCTTGTAAGTGCAGTGTATTCCTTTCAGAGGGAAGGAAATTTCTTTATGAGCTTTGGGTTCGATAGTCTTGATTATGTCACCTTTTCCCACTGTCGCTGCCGTTTCTCTTTCTTTTGCACAGTGCCCCCCATGCAGCTGCATTTTCATACACAGGCACACAGCTTTATTCACTCCTAAGTGCTGCAGCACGTTTCCAGTCCGTTGATAGGCATTTGGGGTGGGGCTTGTGCCTCTTAAATCAAAAACATCGTCTCTCTGTGAGCTGGTCTCCTTCACAGTCAACGGGGAGTTTCAGGAATTTGAAAGGAACAATTCATCCAATCTTTCTGAATGAAATTAATTACCCAGACACTAAGTAGGTCGCATAAGCTGAATCACTCCACATTTTTCCAGGTTGCCAAACAGCAGTAGGAAGGCAGGACTAGCACAGAAAAGACTACTGACAGCCCGGCCAGCTGGCTGGGGTTTAGTCATCTATCCTGCAGACATCCGAAGTTAGGCATTGGAAACACCCCCACGTAAGTTATCCTTTTAAGTGAGAAGACACCTCAGAAAGGAAATGTTGGGTGAAGAACACGTGAAACTCACAGCCATTACTATGAGCTGAACAGCAGGAGGCAAAAGGAGATGTGATGAAGACTCAACCTGCCAAAAGCTGAGAGCTGTGGGCTGGAGCTGGGAACATGCAAGGGCCAGTTGTCATAGTCAGGATGGCAGCTGTGAGAACTGACGCAGGTATTTGTATACCTTCCCCAGCAGGATACAGATGTACCGAATTGCTTAGACACTGCGGGCAGAAAGCAAACCCCTGCAGACTGGTATCTGAGAGCGCGGCCAAAGAGCCTGTGTTAAATGTTGGCTCTGTGCTGATCTGCCCATCTGACCCAGGAGGAGAAAAGAAACACCAACAAGTTATTCTGGCAAATGCTGCTAGCCTTAAATCTTGCATGTCCTCCCATAGTAGCTTCATATCTTGGATGTCCTTTGAGAAATAGTCACAATCACTAAAAGGTTGTAAAGTAAAAAAAAATCTAAAAAATCCCTGGTAGAGGATATTGAAAATTTTCTTCTGAAATAGTGTTGTCTAGTAAGTGGTGGAGATTTGCAGAGTAAAATTCTTACTGATTGGGCACCTTTTCAGTTCTATGGGGAATAAAAAAAGAATTATCTTAATGAAAGTAATGTTAATCAAGGCACCCATTACACTGGGGTTGAAAGGAGGTACCAGGACATCTCCTTCGGCCAAGTGTCCACTGAAAGTAGGAGAGAGTAATATATGAGTAGTTTTGGAGTCAGAACCTGCACATTATGCCAAGTGTGTGAAGATATTCATCCCTAGAAGAAATAAAAACATTTATTCCCACAGCTACTGAAGAATGATTTTTTTTAAATTGGGGGTTTAATCAGGGTCCACAGTCCAGGTTTGGAAGTCTCCCTCCTGATACTATAAAATGATAATATGATAGAACACGGGAAAGAGGAAAATCAACAAGACTCAAGTGCCCATCCATACTTAAATATCAAACAAAGCAAGTCCCACCTGAGGCTTGTTTTCACCCTCTCTTATTCCCCAAGACCTTCTACAGAGGAATGGGTGTTTCAGTGAAAGCAGTGAGTGGCCTCACCCATTTTGCCCAAGCACAGAAAACTGAGTCCTCTCCCTCTAGAAACGGAGGGGAGACACCCAGCCACCCCTCATGGCTGTATCATTGCTTTACGTTTGCTAAACTAGCTCACCCTCCTTCTGGCAGAGCATCCCTGGTGATCAGTTCCTCCGGGCTGCCACGGCTTCATCCCATGGGATGAACTGTGACGTGACCCGGAGAGACCCATTGGCAGCGCTGAAGGTCTGGTGGGATGTGGTCATGAAAGGGCTCCCTGCAGGAGACCTTTGCCCGAAGGGGTGGAATCAAACCAGTCTCTTCTCATCAGTCCTGTGTGTCATATCTCAGCTCACTGCTGTCGTGCCAGGCTCCCTCGAACAATGCCTTAGGTGCAAACAAAATTCTCGGAAATCCTTTCCTGGATTACTCAGAGCCATTCATATTCATTAGCAGTTATCAGCACGCAAGCAAGGCCCACATTAATTAAATATCTTCGGCATTTGGGAATTGAAGAGTTTGGTCTTGTTTTGTTTAACTTTGCTTTTTTATTAAGAGTATTAACTTATTCTGACCCAACTTTCTCCGACATCTCTCCTGGAGGCAGGAAT
>NW_010431017.1:16731-17712 GCF_000710305.1 Buceros rhinoceros silvestris | reverse complement strand
CAGGAATGCAGGCTTATAAGGGAGATATTTGAAAACGCATTCACAGAGATGCAGAAAGTGTCGCAGAAACTCAGGAACTGAGACCCCCAGCCTCCATTTTTAAAGCTCATTTTAAGGCATCAAATGCAGAAAAGACGAGGGAAGTTCTTTCCCTCTTGCCTCTTCCTTGGTAAATCTTTGTACCAAGGAGAGGAATTACCACTGAACCTACATCTAAAGGAATCGCTTCCATTACCAAAAGAGTTTGTACCATTGGAGTATTGCCATTTCATTTAGAAATCTACTCGCCACGTTAAGACGCACGGCAGCTAACAGCATTGCGCTCAGCGATGCGGATCTGCTCACAGACCTGTTTGAAAAGGCGAATCCCCCTGTTCCAGACCATCATTTACACAACGTTCATTAACTGGTTTTATTTTTTTAATGACATCGCTCTTCTCTGTTGCTTAACACAATACCATTACCTAGCTGGCCTGCAGGGTCCCATTTCAGCAATAAGCCTGCAGTGACTGCAGCTTGGCATTGATTTATGCTTGCATTTTTGTGAGATAGAAAACCTTTCTATCGTAACAGTTTCCTTGTTTACTGAAGGGCAGAAAAACCAGCTAAATTATTTCAAAAGCATGAAGTAATTTGTAACAGGTGCTACATCACTGATATGAAACAACTGCTCTAAGGGGGGAATAAACTGCAAAAATATTAAGTTATGCAACTTTGCATCACAAAGAAACCACTGCAGAAATTTTTCGCAGAAAGAAGCTCAAGCCTTCCTCATCCATGAAGTCAAAGCCCTGTCATTAAAGTCCCTCGCCTCAGCAGCCTTAGCCCCTGCGGATTTGAGATGAGGGTCAAAATTTACAATAAAAGGTGACAAACTGATACAGAAAAAGCCTTCTAATGCTGCTGGACCGGACTTCCACAGCAGATGAAGGGAGATGAGTGGGAAAGAACAAAAAATGTCTCAGCCCCAGAAGGAAGAGC
>NW_010431017.1:12425-16637 GCF_000710305.1 Buceros rhinoceros silvestris | reverse complement strand
GCGGAAGGTTTGCACCATGGAAAATCGCTGCTTTTTCCTTTCCCTTCTTGCACTGATACCTGTCTCTGCTGCTGCTCTACTAATAGCACGAGACTACTCTAAACCACGAGAGTTACAGATGTTTTATACATATATTCATAATGAGGTGGAATTTTATTAAACTTGTCTGTGGAAGCTCTTGTGGAGCCTGAATTTTATTTACCACGATATAATAAATTTCCCAAGCAGTGGTGAGACCATGGTAACAATATTGCTAATGTAATTATTCCTGCCTCTAAAACAGAGTCAAGTCTTTGAAACACGTAGCGATGCTAGACAATAATTGGATATGATTACGTTTCCTTTTTTCAAAGCAGGAGGTGAGGAACCGAAAACACACTTCTCCATGGTAATTTGAATCAGTAATTATTTGCAGAGATCAATGAGAGGAATTACTCATTCACAGCCCATAGCCTTCTGCTTGGTTGTTTTTCCTACATCAACTAAAATTGAACGGCGAGGTTTTGATCTGGACATCCCAGCAATGCAGTGAGGTGGCTTACTCAGGGTGTATGCACACACAGAGGGAATTAGAGCTTCTGAGAATACACGTTTTTCAGGCCTAATAAAACAAAACCTTTTCCATGGTTTGTATTTTAACATTTTGTTGCAAATTTCTGGAACGTAATGAGGCAGAGGAAAATTTGTTCAGATAAATCACACACACTTCAATGAAGTGTGAGTACTTAGCTGCACTGCTGAATTTAACCTTCAAATGGAAATATCTAAAATAATTTTATAAGGCTTCTTATCAGTTCTGGGAGAAAAGTCTGAATGAGGAGAATTTATGAAATACCATAAGGAAAAATGTTCATTTGTAAAACGATCGATGCCAATAAAACATTCAGAAGTCAGCAGCAATTTTTTTTCTATTCTCATTATATCAGTATAACTGCGATCACGGATCTCTGCTCCTGTGATATAAAAAAAGAGTGAAAAAATGGGTAATGAGCTCCTCAAGAAACATTAGTTCTTGAAGCATGCTCTTACATATAGGGCTACTGTGCTCGGATATGCACTGCTGTAGATCAGCTAAAGCAAATTAAACTCCACCACAGTCTGCACCAGAAGGTCCATCTCTCTCCTGCGTTCTGATAATGAGAAGAGAGAAGTCTTTCCAAAATTATCCTTGTTAAAATTAAGTTTCCTCATTTAGTTTCTCCTGTACAGAGAGAAAGCATTTGATGGAGCGGAATGGAACATCATCTCATGGAAAAGTGGCTGATCTGCGGATTTCAAACCGTTTCATGCACATTCACTTGGCCTCAGAAAAGGTAGGAAAACAAGAATATTACGAGGACTGCGTGCAGAGGAAAGAGCTGTATCTCATGTGGAAGCATCTTAGTCCCTCGAGCACAACAAAGGTATTGCTGCATTTTATAAGGTGTGCTCAGCAGTCACCTTTGTCCATGGCCTCTGCAAAAAGCGTTGAGCATTTTTCACACCTCTGGAAATACCGTCGGGAAACACCTGAAGGGAGGCAATAAAGGGACCTCTACCAAAGGAGGCTTTTCTTTGCCAAATGCCCCCTGCAATCAACGGCATCACTTGCATGCTTAATGTTAAACACACGCAAAAGTGCTTCTCTGGACAGAGGCCAGGTGGCTCAGTGCTTTGAAAAGCTGAGCTCTGAATGAAGTTTCTCTGCGATATGTCCATCCTTCTGTCCTTACACCCCAGTCAGCCTGGGCTGTCGGAGACTTCCAGTCCATGTAAGTGCCAGAGCAAAACCATGTCTTTCATGAAATGACCCCAAAGACAGGGGCAGAGCAGTGGGTGCTCCATCCTCTTGCCGAGTCAGTGCAAGCAAAGGACGCCAGTCTCAGGGGCAGAACGAAGCACTCAAAGCCAACAAGGAGCAAGGAAGACCCAGCAGCGAGGCATTGGCCTGGGACTGAAAAGACAGGGGTATTCCTGGGGTTTGTTTCACATAAAATACATAAAAGGTGCTGAGCACTGACAGTCGTTCCAGAACTTTCCTTTTTCAGACGGATATGCTAACTGCCAAGCTCAGGTTTGTGAACCTGCCTTGATATGCTGCTTTTTAAGAGCCTAAGCAAATAGACATGCTGAATTACTTTCATTCAGATCACAGCTGATGAACTTTAGCAAGGCTGTGGTCAAGGTGATGCTGAGTATGAAATCCTGTACCCAGACCAAAGATAAAATTTCGGAGTTCAAGTGCAGGCAAAGGGAAATGAGTCCCTTGCACAACACTTTGCACTGAGAGAAAAGAAAGGGTAAATCAAAACTTGTTTGCAACTGAAATAAAAGGAGAATATTATTGTTTCTTACCTTAAACCCCTGCCATTTAATTTCTAACCCTATCGCTAGGGTGACTCAGACAGGGGCTGTCTGACCATGAAGATAAGGATGGATGCGGTGACTGTTTTGCATACAGTGATACATACTTTATTGTCAGGCTGGGTCCTTAGCGAAGTCAATAAACCTCGTAGCTATTGATCATGTTGGAAAAGGAAATTAATGCGGACATGGCTTGTTTTTGCAATATGATAGGTATGTCTGCACATCATCACCTGGCAGCCTCGAGCTGTTTGTGCTTGTTTGAGTTGGATGGGATGCAGCTATCCAAAATCTGGTTAAATAATAAAAATCAGCAGTGACCTTTGAGAAACTTCAGAGTCGTAATCGAAATGTTGAGAGAGGCATCTGGGAAGTGACTTACAGGATCTTTTTTGGCATATTAATTGGAGTTAGAATAAGCACAGTAAGAAGTGTCCAGCCAGCAACCTGCCCAATCTGCCTATACGAGCTCTGCTTCAAAACATCCACAGAGACCCAGGTCCGCAGAACTTACACATCTCATCTCCTTCTTTTCAGGTCTTCATCCTTTCTTTGACAGACAGTAGGAGGAAACTGCTTCCTGTCAGGGTCCTCTCCGTGGCACTCTTAAATAAGCCATCCGCAGGACTGTCACCCAGGAGGGCACCAGCCTCACACCTGGCATTGCCAGGAAGGGATGTATGGACAAGCAAGTAGAGCAGCACCAGCTTGCTCGCCAAGGGCTTTGCCTTCCCAAGCTCCAGCCCAGCCCCTCCGACCTGCTCATGAATCAGCTGGTTCTCCCCTGCAGTCAAGGCATTTTTAGATGGATGGAAGGAAACTCTCCCTCTATTATCTCTTACTCTATTATAAATCGATCATAGTGTAAGAGACGTATTTTTGATTTTTGTGAGTTTGAAAGATCAGCCCGTGTGTTTTCATTTCTGTAGGTTTAACGTGGGGCTTTGCAAGTGCTGTTTCGGAAGAAAGTGCTGTTGCAGCTGCCTGTTTCCAGCACACAAGCCAGGCATCTCAAAGTAGATTAGGGCTCTCTGAAACTATGCTGCACCGGGAGTCTAAGTAGAAGCAGAATGCCGTAAGTTCATTAATCCACCTTTGCACTGCTCATAACTGTAAACCATGGCAGTATCCCACTCCGCCAAGTCTCCTATAGACGAGTATTTGTATTCATAGCAGATCTGTAGGTACCAAGGTCAGCTGGGGGCATTAGGTTTGCAAGGCACTTGCTTTACTTTGCTCAGTGTGCTTTCATTAAAAATGTTACAGATTTCATAATAAAGTTCCTTGCTGTTTTTACACTTTGGTACTCTCCTCCAGTCATCCATCACTAGCTATGTCAGTGAAAAACCCACAAAACTTAATCAAGTGGAAGCAGTTTGTTTTCCAAAGGAAGAAATTTCCCCTGAACCGGGGTGCATTATGAATTTTCCAGCCCTAGTAGATCGACCAAATGATATTTGAGTCACAGTGAGAAATGGAGTTGCATGGTTGGATGAAAGCAGTGAAAACAATCAAGTGCCTTGCTGAGCATTTGGTGTTGCTGCTTGGCTGTGCTCCATCTCTCCAGGAATCACTATCAGTTTTGCTGCATCGAATGAAGGAAGACACTTCAGGAAACCACTGGGCAGAAAAGTCCCAACTCTGCATAGATTTCTGGACTTCTTTGGTAGGTAATTTAGATACAAAAAATTTTTATTCCAATTTCTCTGTCTACTAGCTTGCAATTTCTGGCTGGTATCACACAATCTGTAGAGAATCAGCACATACACACCCAAACCAAACCTCCAAAACCAAGTGGCTGTGCCAGTGCTTGGCGTTTTGCTCACTGATGCTTACAGCAGTGGAGATGGCATTGCCAAAGCCAGCAGG
>NW_010431017.1:10010-12332 GCF_000710305.1 Buceros rhinoceros silvestris | reverse complement strand
AGGGACAGTGTTGTGGCTCTGTGCAGCTTCCCCCCCGCCACAAGGCAGGAGCCATGATCTCTCTTATCTGCTTTCACAGCCCTAACAAGTCTCAGGCCTGCGGTGCTTCTCTGCAGACATGTGCTTGTCCCATAGCCTGTCCTGCCCTTGGGTGATCACACACTTGTTGGAGACAGGAAATATGAGCCATCAGACTTTGCCTTTTTGGAGCAGGGAACTGCTTCACTGTGCAGCCCGTGGCTTCATGACGTGCTGCAGACGGGGGAGTTGGACTGGAGTCATCATGTGCCAATAATTCTCATTTACAGCCTTCGCAGCAAGCTTTAATCTTTTCTAAACAGTTCTCTATGGCTCCAAAGGGACTCATCTGAGTGGCCCTAATAGGTTGTCATCATTTCACTAATGGGAGTTTAGTGTCTGACTTATGGACAGAGACCTAATTCCAATTTTCACTGCTGCCCTGCAGAAAGAGTGGTCCTGCTTCACCTTTCCTCCTGCCTGTGTCCCTCTGCCAATAGGAATGATTATTCTGACATTAGGAAGGACTTCAGACGAAGAACCCAATTCCCTCCCACAGTTTAGCTAAGCAGAGGACATTGACCATCAAAGGTTTTAGTAGAGGTGGGTGAGAGGACAATTAAAATGTTTCCAAGACCAGACCCACGTGGTGTTTCTGTTATTGGTTTCAGTACTACTCCGGATGCATAAGAAAGCCACACACAGTGGGATGTCCAGCGTCTCATTAAGAGCAATCATGCAATGCCACAATAAGAGGAAGAAGCTCTGGTTTTAAGTGCACTGAGTGGCTGCTTTACGCAGAGGCTCCAGACAGAGAGTCAACTGGACTCTTGAGTAAGTCTCCCTTGAAAATTTGCTCCCTATTCCCTGCAGGTCACAAATAGCTGGAAATTTTTCACCGGCATCATAACTAGCTGTTTTCTGTATTGTTTAAGAGCCTTCCATTGGAAGAGACACCAACGCTTTCTGGCATTAGGAAACAGAAATATTTCAGGCTCCAGCGCTGGTGAAACCTGCACTAAGGCTCCAGAAGAGCACACCTGCCGGACGATGCCTTAGGGCTGTGTGGCCGATGCTGGACCAGCGAAGACACTCCTTTGTCTCAGACCTCTTTGTTGCTAGCTCTGAAACTACCTGCACAAGAGGCTGCAACCCATTCCTCCACAGGTGCTTTGAGGAAGGTGTTGGGAGATTGGAGGAGGATGCCCAAAGAGCCAGTGTAATTTCCACGCCTGGATATTTTCAGAATTCAGTTGGACAAAATCCCCCAAGCAACCTGACCTAATTTGGAAGGTAGATCTGCTTTGTGTAAGAGGTTGAACTGTGGTCCTCCTGAGGTCCTTTCAACCTACGTTATTCAATGAGCCCGTGAGTCCATGAGTGATTCAGAAACTGGGCTACTCATATTAACACATTCTGAATTATGGAACAACTTGATGTTAGCCTAGTCTCTTAAAATCACCCTGAACTTCAGACAGGTGAAGCTTGATCATATAACTAAAACACAAAATGAAGAAGGAAAACCAAATACACTATTCATCCAAAGTTTAAATTCACTCATTCCTTCTCCATGTCTGTCTGGGAAGATGAAGATCTAACTCAGATAGAGTATGGTACCCCAGCCTCCATGTGCACAGTATATGAGGATGCAATTACAGGTGAGGAATCTTTTGTTGGCAGTAGATCTTTATATTCAGTCCTTTTCTGGAGTCTCTTGGGGTTTCAGTTCAGACCTTTCCTTCTTTGTCTTTAACCTCCTCATCAGGCAGGTTCAGCACTCCCGACTCCAAGCTTGCAGTTGTCCTCAGTCAGGACATGCCTGTGCTCCTTTAGGACAGGTTAGGTCCTACAGACTTCACAAAAGTCCTGATAAGGACCCTCTCCCATTCTCTTAGGAACTGGTATAATTATCCCACTGCCAACCTTTTCTATGCGTGATATCAAGAAGTGAATACAGAACAGCACTTAATCCCGATTTAAATGAGGAATTACTTTGTGCTGCTCATTGCTGACTCTCATTAAAGCAAGTCATAGTGATAATAAAATAATCACACTGGGTCATACTGGGTTAGGCACAACTAAACCCAGTTTAGTCCTCAAACCTATCTTTTGATTACTCCTTAATTTAGAGGGTGTGACTTAATGCTGAAGCAAAACCTGGAATTGCGTTGCATTTCTAGCCAATAAAAGAGAGAAAAGGTGGGGATACTAAAAACATTAGTAAAAGAAAAGGCCGAGGGCGTTAGCCACTGTTCTAACGGTAGCACACTGCTCAGCATGGAGTAACTGACTTCGTTTTTCAGC
>NW_010431017.1:7259-9791 GCF_000710305.1 Buceros rhinoceros silvestris | reverse complement strand
CTACATCAAAACCACATCCTGGCATGAATTCTCCAGGGGCTCTTACAAGAGCACAGACATGTTAATGTTAAACCACGCTAATGCACATATGTTAACCCAACGGTGGGGATCAGCTGTGAACAGTGAAGCCAGAGCATGAGGCGTAATTGCCAAGTCCTGCCTATGCCTCTGATTAGCCCAGCTCAAATCATTCCCTAGGCTTCCACCTCTAATTTTGTTTTAGGTTTCCCAGCTACATCCTTTGCAGAAAAAATGTGAGAGGTTTCTACCCTGTGGACCAGGCAGGGGGACTGGTGCGGGGAAATCTGCATCCACCACATGAGCTGGAATTGTTTTTCCTCCCAGTTCCATGACCCTGTATTTTTAGCACACTGATGTCATGCCTTTCAGTTCTACCTGCCGTGGAGCGTGGTGCTCGATTGCTGGGAAAGCCCATCCGTTTTCTTTAATACCCCATACACATAACACACGTATCAGTAAAGAATGCAATTTCACCGTAAAATCTATGTGTTTCATTATGTGCTCCGTATGATCTATATATTCTATCATCTCAAAACGGTGCCCTCTGTTTGCTACTTTATGTTACATTTCTCATGAGGTTACCTTGACTTTCATGTGGCGTCTGTACTAGAATTTTTTTATGGCCACATAACCTTTTAAGATACACATGGTTTTTGTTACAGGTACAAAAAAAGTCAGGTTCACATATTGCAGCTTTTATTAGAGCTCATGGAGAGGTCTCATTACCCTGAAAGAAACAATAATATCTGCTTTAAGGCAAGACTTTATCTTTTCAATGGCTATATACATTCCTATTGTCTGAGAGTAATTTTTTTTTCCTTTGGTACTAAAACAGGATATGCGCAGAGGGAAAAAATAGTCTGTTCTTTATTGACTTCACACAGCCTCTTTCAAGTCATTTGAAGGGATGTAGACCGTTCATTGCAAAGGCAGACCTCACGTCGATAGTGGGAGCAGCATTTCAGACAGACAGCATTTCAGACAGTCCTGAGACTTCACTGCTGAAAAATCAATTCTGGTCCATTGGAGTCAAGAGCCTACAACGGTATAAATGAGAGAAGCAACTGGCCTATTTTCTTAGCACAGCTTCTCTAAGAAGACTAATTAATTGGCTCATGGACACCCTTTGAAATTGCAGACCTTTCTTTTCCATTACTTTGTCCCAGTTTTAGGCTCTACACCACTACCAATGTCACATCAGTTAAGAGCAATGAAGCGCTGAACCACAGTCACCGAGTCCGCAACACAGGTTTGAATTTGATGGCCAAGATGAGGCACAATTTCCTTGGCACTGCGTAAAGCTGTGACTAATTTCGATTTCTGCAGCAGGCTGCTCTTTGCATTGAGTAACATCGTGCCTAGGTTGATGAAAATAACACGATTGTGGAACAAAACCATTCTGGCTGGAGTGGGATTGCAGACAGGAAGATGGCAAGATGTGTGATCCCATGTTGCACAGACATTGTGTATGTTATTTCTGTCCTGGTAGTGTTCAGAGTTTCTCTTCTTAGCTGGGATGAGAGTCCAATCACGATCCTAAATCAGCAGTTTTTCTCACTTCATAATCACTGGACAGAGAGACCTGTCCAGAGGGCAACCCACATCTAAAAGAAAATTAATTTCCTCATGGAACTGTCTCAAGAGGTGGCAGACCTCAAGGGCATTAAGTCAATGTCATTAATCAATGAGATGATTCTGAGCCACTTTCCTCAAAGTCAAACGTGGAGGATGGGGTAGAAATAATGTCTCAGAACAGGAGTTTTCAGTCTGTGTCTTGGGTGGAATCCATGTTATCTAATGGATTGCATCAACGTGGTGTCTGGATTTTAGATGCCAATGTTCTTCTAAATTAAGTGTCCATATACAGTTGATAAAGAAAACCAAGACCTCTAGAGGCATGAAAAAGAAAATTCTGCCTGGCTCTTTGATCTCTTCCTCCCCTGTTTTTTAGGATTCCAAGCCCATGCAGGATTTTACTTAGGCCAACAGGATCACCCTGTGTGATGAGTGCTCTGAGCTCTGTCATACAATGTCTAATGACTGAAGCCAGATTCATGAGGAAGGCAAAATATTTTTAATTCTCACCTGCCCAACACATTTATCGTGTGACTTCCAGAGAGTCTTTTTTATTCTTTCTGTGCCTCAATTCCCTGTTAGTTCAGTAGGAATGATATTTCTCAAACTCAGAGGATTGTGTTAGGCTAGAAGGAGTATTTGTGAGATATTCAAGCACTGTACCTAGACGCTCCACAAAGGCTATTTGGAAAGATTCTGATTCTCAGTGCAGAGGAATTGTTTGGTTTATTTTTTTGTCGAGGCATAAAACTAAATTTCGTACACCGAATGATAGATGTGAAGAAAGGATGAACCACTACACAGCACACTGAGAGCACATTTTTTAAAAGATGAGAGTGCATATGCGCAAAGGAGATGGGTTAGGCTTAACAAAGTTATCCTCATTTTGTTATTTATTAACTCCTGAGCTCTGTGTTAAGCTTGTCTGCCCTGGTA
>NW_010431017.1:0-7161 GCF_000710305.1 Buceros rhinoceros silvestris | reverse complement strand
GGAAAGAGTTTCACTAGGAATATTAATAGGAAACACAGGTTTCTCTTTATTTAGGTGCAACTCCTATCGATATTAATGGTACTCAGTTAAACAAACACAGGAAGAAAATAAGGAATGGGAAGGGGAAGAGGAAGGGAAAGGGGAAGGGGTAAGGACAAGGGAAAAGGAACAGGAAGGGGAAGGGAAAGGAATTTGGGTATTCAGATATTTCAATCACGGAATTTAAAAACTGAACTGTGTTTGAACACTGCCCTTGGCATGGACAGAGCCTGGTGCCCCTGGTCCCTCCCCTGGTCCCATCTTTCAGCTGGTGCACTCCCTGCACAATCGCGGAAACATTCTCGGCGGAGGTTTCATGCTCATTTCACAGGAGTCATCTGCTAGAGGAGAGGGAGATACGGAAGCAAAGCTCCTGGGATTAAGACCAGGATTCACATCTCCAGGATGATGCTTCCCCCCAGAAGAGTTCAGCCCTGAAAAACACTCATAAGCAAAATACTGCAAAGCAGTTTAAAGTTCATATTGCTGAAACCGCCTTTTGTGTGAAATTCCTGTCCTGTATTTACAAAACCTCTGCCCCTACCAGATAATAACAGATTACCAGTTACAAATGAACGCAGCCGTATTTCATTATTAATTGTAACATGTTCCCAAGCTGTTGAGTCTCATGGTCTGCTGATCATGCCTGACCCACAAATGGAACTACGTGGCGCAATAAAACTTCACACGCTCTCCGTGTCCTTTCTAATTAGCGAATGAGTCATGCCCTGTATCTGCAGAGCGGAACTGCTCTTCCTTTTTCTAAGAGCAGCTATAGATTGGCCTGCAGATGTCAATTCAGACTGTGTTGCACACCACAGTTTTGGAAGGATCAGCAGATTGGGAGCTAATTTTTGCGCCAAAGCTGCAGGGAGCCCCGGGAGTCTGCTTTTGGAGCCGGCTCCTTCAAAAGCTGGTTTGGGGGTTGATTTTATTTTTTTATATTAGGTACATTTGGGAGGTTTGGGTAAGCCTGAGCATAGACTAACTTGTCCTTTTGCTTTTGTGTGTGACAGTAAAGTGTCCTTCAGCTGGAAGGGACTGCAGGGAGGCTGTTTCTTAGGGTATTGTCCGACCATCACCACATGGTGGACGCAATTAGCTGTGATGTACAAATCGCTGCTCCAGCTGAAGGGCGCTCTGCTGACAGCAAGGCTTGTTCTGCAGCTGAAAGGACTCACTGCCAAATGGTTCCACTGTTTAGGAAAAAGAATAGGCCAGTTTAAATGAGGTCATTAAGTCGCTTGGCCAAATTCCTACCCCAGGCATTTATCCTATATATCTCCTCCAATTCTGTAGCACAACTGCTAATTGAAAGCTGGGTTTTGCCTGAGTGTAACACAAATCTCACCCCTCCAAGCTCTCTGAGCCACCAGGGAACTTGTAAGACTCAAATGTTGATGAAGGCCAAAGGAACCCTCTCCCCATACCCTAAGGCATTGCCTAAATGCCCATGGCATAGACTTATCTCCCTAGACAAGGCAATACACAGGCAATTAGGAAATGCCCAGAAAGTTACTCCAGCACAAGCCAAACTGCCTTCCGGATGGGTTTCATCTGATATCAGTCAGAAGGGCTGATGTATTTCTGACCAGCTGGCTGTCCTTCCTTCTTCTACAGCTGGATGGATCATCCTCTCAGCCCACCATGTAAATTAGTGCAGCCGGGCAAGGACACAGTAGATAGGGAAAATAGCCCCAGGTGATGGATTTACTCCAGCCTCATCTGATTTGCTGGCCAACAGATGATAAATTTTCCGAATTTCACAAGAAAAGGACAATTCTTCAGAATAACATCAGCTGAATAAAATCATCACCACCCCACTGGGCAACCAGGATTTGCTGTTGGCCATTTCTACACACACCCCCACCCCCCACTCCCCCCAAGCTCTGTGAGAGCACAAGAACTACCTTCCTCTGAGCAGAGATGTAGGACCCTGTATCAGTTTCATATTTTGGCCAAATGGATGGCTTGCCTATTGCAAAACCCTCATGCAACTTCAAAGAGCTCAGCTGTTTTGCTCTGAAGGTACTTGGCTCTATCATCCCAGGGTCAGCTTTCATAGCTTCACAAGACACATGCTAAAATGCTTTACCAAGACACTCAAGTGGGATTGCTAACCATTTTCTCATCCTCCTGCAATTACAACTTCCCTGACAGCAGCACAAGGGAAACAGCTGGTTCCCATAATGAAGAGGGATAGACACAGTGAAGCTAGAGTTAATTACATTATGGAAGATGTAGGGCTGCAGAGGTTTTAAGTATAAAATTTAAAAAGCCAGTTCTCAAAAAGTCTGCCTGGAAGTAACCATCTCTTGATGCTTCTGCCAGGTAGAAAAAAAACCAGCTGAAGCCCCTTCCACTAACGGTCCACTCATAAACTGGGGACAAGAGATTCAGTAGATAGGAGCTCTGAGAGATGGATAAGTCCCCACTAACAAGTACCAATATCCAAGTTTTAATATAAAATTTTACAAAGAGTGGGAAAATGCGCAGAATTTGATATGAACTTGGAGGATTCCTTCATGAATACACCAATAATAGAAGGTGGAATTCATTGCACAAGGCCATGGGCTAGAAGCAGTAGCCCCAGCCATCTTCTGACAATCAGTAGCAGTTAATAAGACAAGTCCATTATTAAGTCCATTATTCCCCACTCAGAAATTTTGTCCAGTGTCAAAGAGCCCTAAAGGACCTCCTACCCTCAGTCCCGGCTGAAGGGGTGGTTTTGTGCGGGGAAGCCTTGCATGGAGTCACTGCTGAAGCTGTAGTTCAAACTCCCGAGTAAAGGCTAAAGGTGATTGAAATTAATTCCCTTTTTCAAAAGAGGTTGACATGTGTTCCTCAGTTTTCTAATGACACAACAACACTGCCACATCCCATCAGGAGCCGTGAGGCATAATAAGCATTTTGAAGTAAAGTAGTTAGTTATTCTGGCAGCCAGAACAATCTATGTGAGAGAAGTAAGTATCATACATGCCCCTTCAAAACAGAAGAGGAGATTGGTATCACAAATGCACAGGCCTATAGGACAATTTAGGTTGAAGAGACCTTAGGAGGACTCTAAGTTCCCTGTATGAAGCCTCCTAATTAGAGCATGTTCCTCAGGGATATGGCCAGTTGAGGTTTGACAGTCTATGAGAATTTTCCTCTATCCAGCGTGTGACCATTTCATGTCTGAGAAGAGTCTGGATTTGTCTCTGTATAAGCCCCTCCAAGTATCAGAAAGCTGCTGTTAGACCCTTGCTTATCTCTTCCAAGTTAACCAAGCACAGTTCCCTGTGCCTCTCTGTACCATGTGCTCCAGTCCCCTAATTTGACTCTCTCCAGTTTACTCATAAATTCATACCTTGATGTGGAAACACAGTGTTTCTGGACCCATCCAAGGCATCACGTGTCAGAACTGTCATTCGACTGCGAGATTGAGAGGCACTTTAAGCACGTTCATCAGCTTTCAAATGCATTAGCTCTATATGTCTCTCTTTCAATCTTCTAAAGTCATGTAGTTTGGACACCTGGCTTTACAGATGGTCAGACAGTAAAAATATAAATATATTCCTAATGCATCTGTTTAAACATTTGCAAAATAGAGTCTCCTTAAAACTTACAGCATATGGAGCCTATTGCTAATATTCTTAATTTATAATAGTTTCCAAAGTCACCACACAGTAAGGGCGTGATGCTTTGTGGGTGCTGCACTTCCCTGCGGGAGGAAACCAAGTTGTCTCAAAGAGCTCAGCCCCAGGAGTTTGCAAACTGGGCTACACAAATTGCAGGAGGTGGAGAGACACAGATGCGGGAGATGGAATACTTTGTTCACAGAAATTGTCAACTGAAGAGCCAGAAATATAACTCAAGCCTTCAGACTCACACATCATTCTTCTATATATGTCTTCTTTTCCTTTTACCCACCTTACACAAATTGCAGGAGGTGGAGAGACACAGATGCGGGAGATGGAATACTTTGTTCACAGAAATTGTCAACTGAAGAGCCAGAAATATAACTCAAGCCTTCAGACTCACACATCATTCTTCTATATATCTCTTCTTTTCCTCCTAGGGTTTGTTGGGACAGCTGCTGAATGACACTGAAGTCCTCTGAAGTCTACAGCTTTTGCAAGAATTATGAAACATGAAGTGGCCCTTATTTTCCATGTCTCCCTCATGTATGTTTCTGCTATGGATTCCTTCCTGGTACTGTGTGCAGGGCCAACGCTGAACATGCTAATGTTACCCTGAATTCATGTATTTGGAAGTGGAGAGGGAAAGTACGTTCTTGGATTAATTTTACACAGGTAAATAAAGGCAGTATTTCTAATCTTTAAAATGAAGCTTTCCTCTTGGCAAAGTGGGCTGTGAGGCTGAAAGTCATTTGAGAATCCAGCAGGAAAGTATTATCACCAAAAGCCTTCAAACGGATGTTTGGCTCTTCTTGTAGGAACACAGGACAGCAGGCACCCCTTGACTCACCAGCTTAAGACAGACATTGTTCTGATGGGCTGTGGCATCATCAACTCTTTCGAAAGTTTGAAAATTTTCTCCCTTCTTCATCAGCTCTGCATTTGGGAACCAGCTTGGGTGGAGGAAAGACTTCCAAGGCCAGAGCCTCGCACAGGGTCGTTGGGTATGGGTAACAGGACCCTGTGCAACTCTCTCCTGTGCCTATCTACCCACAAACCAGGTAGTCGTCCCTACACATGTTCAATGAGTCTGTTACTTATGCACAGGCGTTCCCCCATCCCATCTTCACATAATCTCTGCATCCCCTGAGAAAGTCTGACGTATTTAATCTAAATACCTGCTTTTCCATACAGAGGAGGGTTTCAGATGCAGATGGTTGCTTGGACGTGTGTCATCTTCTGGTGTTTCAGGTATGCGAGTTAATGATTTTCCTACATCTGACGTTCATTCTCCTTACACAGGTCCCACCCATGGCTGGACATCCTCTGTGGCTGTCCTGTCCCCTCATAAGCAGAGCCCAGCAGTAACTAGAAAAGCGGTTTTTAACAGTGGCAGCTCATACAAAAGAATGGCCGGCAGGGAGAGATCTGCTCAGAGTCTGGTGTGTTCTGCTAACTCTCTCTCACCCACGGCGTCTGCAATTGAAACAGCTAGTTTAATGGGAAGGCGAGCCACAGGCAGAGTGAGTGAGGACCAGAGAAATAAGCCTATTTAATACATAAAATAAAGCTTTTGATATTGTGATGCCAAATGGATTATCCAGGAGAATGTGCTGAAAGGAAACAAGCATCTCCCCATTCAGTATTTATATATCCCTAGATAACAGCCTTCATCAAGATGGATTTGTCAGAGTTACAGTGCTGAGCATCCTTTTATGGTTAGTTTCTCAATTTTATGCCTAACAATAAATGGCAGCGATGCTTTCTGTTAGAAATTCCCAACAGCTGGATTTGGCATGAAGTTCCAAATCTGATTCCAAAAATGGCAGCAATTTATGAAGCTTTGACAAAATACATAAACGCAATAAGAAAATATTGATTCTTCTGACTTCCACTTCACAGAGTTGACACATACACTTATGGCCCAATATAAATGACTAATAACAACAGTAATAATGATTAATTTCCTCCTCAGCTTTCAGACTTCACCTCTGAAACTCTGCACAGCTTTTTCTCACCTCTGTTACTGTTCAAATTCCTTCACGTTAATCTTTCTTTTAATATTATCGGTTAGATTGCAACATCTCCAGAGGCTGCAGCAGTTTAAGGCTTCACTGTAAGAAAATGGGACCTATTTGTTCTGTTGCCAACACATACAGTCTCCGGACCAAAGAGTTAATGACCTAATCACAGGTAAGACAGAAGCAGTCAAACACCTACAACATGAGAACATTTCCTATTGTCTGTTCTAACCCACCTTAATCCCTCGTTTCTCTCTTTTATTCATCTTGCCGTACCTTGTATGGATGGGATGTCTTCCCAGTGTTGATGGACAAGATCTGTATCGGCTGAATTCAGACCACGGCTTAAAGCACAGTTCTTTGAGAAGCTCCTCATTGCCAACTCCCCTAAGGAAGATTTCATGTTAACAGAAGCATCACGACTAGGATCTTAAATTTGGGTCGACACTGAGCACCAATCCAGGATGATGGCTGGTATCGGTCTTGGCATCAACTTTACTTGGACAAGAATTTGCTTGCTCCATAAATTAGATGTGAGATAATAGCGACCAGAAGTGCTGATAAGAACCATTGCTTCTTGCTCCAACATTTTGCTTTGAATGAGTAAGTTGGACTCCTGGGAATTTGCATTGTTTTTTCCAGTGAGATTTAAGACAGTTGTTTGTTGTGAGTAAACACTTCAGCTGATTTAAAGAAGGAAGAGTTTCCATAGTTCTCCAGATCAAAGAGGAAAGCTCAGAGAAGTGAGTTAATGCACAGAAGTAACATCCAGGAGATGATACAGTAAAACCACCTTGCCTTCTTATTTATGACTGATTTTTTAAAAATCCTCCTAATTCTCGGGCCTCGTTGATGTTTTTGTAAGGGCATAGATCTGACAGCATGGAAGTTCAGATTCTTGATCTAGGAATCAAAAAGGAATTAAAAAAACCTGGGATTTGTCAAGACTTGTGTTGAGTTGGACACTGCACAGAAACAATGGCACATTGGATGCTCTTGATCAGTGCTGAAATTAAAAAGAGGCCAACAAGCCCTTTTCCAGCCACTATTGAAGACTTTAGAACAATGTCTTGTCTTTTTAGCCAGAAATTATAGACTCTTAGAACTTGCATTCTACTAAAAACTCTTTAAAAGACTGGAAAATTGACATCAAAGAACAAGCAAATGAAATGCCTGAGAGGAAAGACAATTGTTAGCTTTTAAAAACACTGCTGAAGTCCATCATACTAAACACAAATACTGCCACCAGGCTCAGGATTTCTGCCTTATTCTTCTGTGCGATTCCATTAATTGTCTTTCATACACCTGGAGAAAAAATGTCTCAGAAAAAGCCTTTGATAGAATGTCATTATGTCCCTACCTTTTTAATAAAGGCTGAAAAAAGTTTACAATACGCATCAGAGATCGCTGAGTCACTCTCCAAAATCAAAGAACAGAAGTATTTTTAAAATGTATTAAAATTTCTCCCCCCCCAACCCCCA
>NW_010431016.1:21366-35916 GCF_000710305.1 Buceros rhinoceros silvestris | reverse complement strand
CTTGGGATCATGGCGTATGATCGATATATGGCAATATGTCACCCCTTGCTCTACACCACTGTCATGAACAGGAGGGTTTGCATTCACATGGTCGTGGCTTCCTGGACCAGTGGCCTCCTGAGCTCCACAGTCATCAGCAGCGTCACTGTGTGGCTGCCTTTCTGCAGGGGTGCCATCTTGAACCATTATTACTGCGAAGCACAAGCAGTTCTGGCCCTGACCTGTGCTCACACTGCCCTCATGGAATTGGTCATCTTCATCTTCAGCATCCTCATGCTCTTCATCCCCTTCCTTCTGATCATCATCTCCTACGCCCGTATCCTTTCTGTCATCTTGAAGAGTCAATCTGCACATGTGCAATACAAGACCTTCTCCACCTGTGCATCCCACCTGATGATGGTGACCATATTCTACGGGACAGGCATCTGCATATACATGACTCCTACGTCAAGGCCTCCGCAGGACGGGGACAAAGTGGTTGCACTGTTTTATGCCGTTGTGGCCCCAATGCTGAACCCCCTCATCTACAGCCTCAGAAACGAGGACATGAAGCGTGCCCTGAGCAGAGCAATGAATAGACCCAAATCCCTCTTTATTTAAAGGCTTTTCAGGGATTGGTAGGATGGCATTTAGTCCTGTGATTATTCCTCTACCTGCGATTGCCCTAGACTTATTTTTTACAAGGACTGAGATGAAATCATAGCTGTGTTAACTTCGGCAGCACCTAAATAAAATGACCTTGCACACAAATAACTTTCTAAATAACGTTTGGGTTTTGACCTGAAACCCAGGGGATAAATAAAGACATGGGGACCTGCCTCAGCAGGTGCTCGGTGCCAAGAGGTTCTCTAAGAGAAATGAGGTGTTAATGTCCTCAGCCTGAAGCGAGAGGTTGGGAGCTCCCCTAAGCCTGCTGAGTCGTTGGCCTGCGCAAACGGTGAATTCACTGGGATTAAGAGCATTTTTCCCGACATTTGGCATTTTTAACACATTAACATCATTCAATACCTGAAAGAGTGGGAATAAATACACCTTTGCTGTTTGCGAAGAGATCACTGCTCAATTGCCCAGAAGGATTCTGTTTGATAGAAACAACTGGGTTTTAGGACAGGACAATCTCGCAGGTAGATTGCAGGAGGCTGAAAACGTCCCTCACTGGCAGCCACACTCCTGTGGAGGGTGGAGGGACTGAGCGTCTTCTTGCTCATGCGTCCTGTTCTCACAGAATCATAAAAATCACGGAGTATCTCAATTGGAAGGGACCTCTAAGGATCATTAGGTCCAACTCCCTGCTCCTGGCATCACTACCTAAAACTAACCCTATGACTATGAGCATCGTCCAATTAAATTTCATGATAAATTTCCATGTTGAATTTCATGCGGTTGGCTCTTCCTGCTTGTGCTCTTATATGTTTGGCCACCCTTACCTATGGTCTTCATCAGAGCTTGGAAAGGTTGACTACCCTCTTCCAGTGTGCTCTCAGTCCCCGCCGGGTACATTCAATTCAGATGACAAGAGAAATAAGTACTAAAAGTACTAGAAATGGGCCCAAGTTGCAACAACTCAAATTACAGAGTGAAGTGGTGGGCTGGGACATTGGGTACAGGAGGGTTTGGGAGGTCGATAGAAACCTGTTGTGAAGGAGGAGTCCGGGAGCCACCCTGTGCCGGGCATTTGGGTGTGAATGTTGGGTAAACTCAGACTCTGGGAATTCAGTTCATGGTTTGTGTTAGCTTGAGGGGTTGCTCCACCAACATTCCATCCTGCAGGCGTGAGAGAGCACAGGGGTTTATGCAGGTCCTATGAAAGCAAGACACGCTGCAGTTTGCCCAGCAGGTTCCGTCATCTTGAAGATCTATAATGGACATTTTCTGCCTTTGAAATCTGTCCCTGGAGTTCCATGAGTCTCCAGAGATGTCTTGTGCCCAGAAGAAGCAATTACCAACTACTCTGCTGTTTTGTTTTGCTTCCTATTTCTTTTTTTTTTTCCCTCCAGAGGAAAGTTAATCACACCCCAGTGTCCTGTATATAAAGTGACCCAGATTAAGTGCAACTGTTGGGGAGAAAATAATCCAGCCACGATGCAAACAGGAGCAAAACAAGAGAGATTTGTCTCACCTCTGTGTTGATATCTAAAGCGTCCCCAGAAGCCACCTCATCCTAAAGAAGAGACCACGAGCTAAGCAGTGGACTTGTGAGGTGAAGTGAGATGGTCCTCACGTGGGGTATCCAAGCCAGAATAATTCCCAATGTTTTCTGCCTTCATTCTCTAGGGTTGAAGCACTCTTGGGCAATCAAGAGGAAGAGTAATACATGAGCACTTCCAGAAGCCACAGACCTTCTCCCACACCAAGCTGGACTGAAACAGGCTGCCAGGTTGTACTGTTGGGAGAATACAACAATACCCACACATATGTGCTCGGGTACAGCCGCGAGCATAGCGTGAGGACCCTGAGAAGCCAAACTAACAATTATTGAGTCAGACAGTAAAGGAACTCAGCATGTCAGGTTTCTTTGCCACTGCTGATTGGCCATCAAGTTAGACGTCATATTTCACATGAGGTCAGAATTCATAATTCTAAACAAAAAAGTCACATAAAGTTCCGAAAAATATTATAGAAAGAGCAGGTTCCTCCTGGAGTACCACAGCCAGCACCCTCCTACAAAGCGAGCTCAGAGCGGTCACAAAATAAGTCCGACTGGAGAATCTCAGTTGGATTTTCGTAATTTAAGGGTCTCATCTGCAAGTGAAGAACAACCAGTAGAACAAGCGGCTTTGGAAACACGTGGGGTTTCATACAGGGCACCACGGACCTGTTACGAGGTAAGAACCACTCCCGTGGGACGTGCTGGAGATGGTCAGGAAGAGCATGTGCCACTAAAGATGTCCAGCACTTTGCCCAGGAGCCACGCGGGGCTCTGCAAGTCGAGTCCACTGGGTTGCAAGTGATTTGTCTCTGTGGCAGAAACTGCTTTACTCCAAGGGTAAAGAGAGGGAGCTGCGCTAGGACGTGGGAGACGCCGTGTGGTGGGGTGTGCAGGGTTGCTGCTGCCATCGTGGTGTGCAGGTAACGGAGGTCTTTCATAAAGACAAATGAGACACATTCCAGGCTCTTCCTGAGATTTGCACTCCCCACCGTGCCTCATCTGCGCATCGCTGTTCCTTGTCCTTCTGCCTCAACGGTTTTGATGAAAATGCACCATTTTCTGCTGCTGCTAATATCTGTCATACCACGTCCCAAAATCACAGAACTGTTTGGGTTGGAAGAGACCTTTCAGCTCCTCCAGTCCCAGTGTCCCCCAGCACTGCCAGGTGCCCACTGACCCCTGTCCCCCAGCAGCGCCTTCACAAGGCTGGGAAACCCCTCCAGGGACGGGGACTCCACCACTGCCTTGGGCAGCCTGCACCAGCCCTGCACAACCCCAACAGAACAGAAACTCTTCCTCAGACACAACCTCAACCTCCCTGGGGCAACTAGAGGCCGGTTCCTCTCATTCTGGTGCTTATTTCTGGGGAGAAGAGACTGACCCCCCCTGGCTCCACCCTCCTGTCAGGGAGTTGTCAGAGCCAGAAGGTCTCCCCGGAGCCTCCTTTGCTCTGAGCTCAGGCCCCCCAGCTCCCTCAGCCGCTTCTCAAGAGTTCTCCAGACCCTTCTCTGGACACGCTCCAGCCCCTCAATGTCCTTCTGGCAGGGGGGGGACAAAACTGAGCCCAGGAGTCGAGGGGTGGCCTCCCCAGTGCCCCCAGTACAGGGGGACCATCCCTGCCCTGCTCCTGCTGGTCACACTAGGACTCCCCAATACTGAACATAGGCTCACACCAGGAAAGAAAGAATACAGAGAGTGCTGTGTCTTCTGCTGCTCCATTAGAGAGGCTGGTGTACTATTTTTAAGTCAGAACCATTGATTATTCTGCAAACAACATAAAAGCAGTGTAAAATTACAGCTCTTGGAGCTGCGAGGAGCTTGGCCTTCAGCCACGCTCTGTCTCATGTCAAGGTTTTGCTCCTTCCCTTACCTTTAGGTGCATCACCCTCCCAAGTGCCACTGTCACCTCCTTGTTTCTCAGGCTGTGGATCAGAGGGTTCAGCGTGGAGATCACCAGGGGATAGATCACAGAATGTGGGAGCCCCACGCCTCAGGCCAGCATCTTGGTGCACCATGGGGAGGGACAGCAGGAGCCACACAGCCAGCCCATCTCCCTCCCTCTCATATTCTCACCCTCGTCCCTCCCAGAGCCACTTCCACATCTCCTCATCATTGCAGATGGGGTGGGCACCTATGGGCCCTTCGCCCTTTTGCCGCTCCGCTTCCCCCCAGCGATGGAGGGGCAGGAGGGGGTGCAGGGCTGGGGGTCTGCAGCAGGTCCTACTGGAAGAAGCCATCTGGCTGTGGTCCTGGGGAGCAGGTGACCCTGCCTGAGAAGGGCAGGTTGGACCAAGTTGGTCCTTGCCAATCTCAGCTGGTCTGAGGCTCTGGACCAGGATTCCTGACCCGCTCATGGGGATGGGAAGCAGCAGGATGCCCAAAGCCTTGAGGTGCCTGCACTGCTGGGTGGTACCTGCAGCAGGGGTGAATGCTGGAGTGATGCACAGCTGTGATGTCACTGAGGTGTCCCCACCCACAGCATTGTGACCTCATGGCAGCATCAGTATGAGACAAGTGCCACCAAACCACAGCTGCCAGTGTAGCCATGGCAGACTGCAGGATGAGCGATGGCAGCTTTCTCCTCAGCTTTGGGATCCTGTTCCTGGCTGCTGGGGCCATCCTGCTCATCATCAACCATTGCCAGAAGGTACAGGGCCTCTCAAGGTCAGCACAGCCACCTGGGGCCAGCACTGGCAGCGGCTGGTCCAAGGTGGATGACCACGTCATACACCCGTGCCCACAGGGTGTAGACCGAAGCCGGCAGCCCTGCAGATTGAGGCTGCGAGGGATGGCAGCAGAGCCGTATAAGTCCCCTTTGGATACTGCAGGGCTGTGCAGGGGCACCCCAGTGCCACAGCCACCAGTGAGAACTGGACCTGTATCCCCAGCACTGCACCACAGTCGTGTTGTGGGCAGGAAGACGCGAATGTTCGGCCGTGGGGCCAAGGTCCTTGTTACCCACAGCAAGTCCCTGGACTGGTTCCTCTGCTATGACCTCAGCTGTGTGGAGTGCAGAGAGGCCGCCCAGGAGAATCAGCGTCAGCTACGTGCAGCACAACGAAGGCCCTGGGCTGCACGACGGTGGGACTTGACTTCCTGACCTGGCTGCAGGCATTGGCTAAGGTGCTAGCGAGGATACTCCATCCCTGACACAAGCAGCAGCCCCACAAGGGGCCAGAGGCCCTGAGGCTTCTTGGTCCAGCCACAGCCCACCCCAGCCTCCAGCTTGGCAGCGAAGCTGATGAGCTAGCAAGGTCAGCAGCCTCAGTGCCTCATCAACCACCACGCCAGCTCACACATGGCTGCAGACTCACACATGGCTGATGGGGGTCGTGGGCACCCACTCAGTGTTGAGGATCCCCATCATCCTGGCTGAAGGATGAAGCTGGAAGAGGGTGGCAGGAAGAGCCTGCAGGTGCACATGGGGAGGAAGCATAGGTAGACCCAGGGGGAACGTTCCCTGTCTTGGTATGGTAGTCCTGCACATCATCACCTCTCGGGATGCTGCCTCTCATGCCATCCGTGGCAACCCATCACAGTTCCCATCTACTTCTGGTCACCCAAGGTCTTGTTCCTGCCAGAGGAGGCCCAGGAGCTCCACCTTCATGCAAAGAAGTTAAACCATGATAGGGGCTGCCTGGGAAGTCAGCAGGACGGGCTCCCTGAGAGCACTGTGTGGAGCTGGATGTCTGGCTCCGCTGTGCTCCCTGGCGAAGCTGTGAGGAACCTGAGGTAGAGCAGGGCCCATCTTCTCCTTGTGCCAAACTGCCCCTGCCTTGACCTCTCCCAGGTCATACCCTAGAGTCTGTGGGGACAGGGCTGGAAGAGATGCCACTAGGCACCAGGACAGCAGCTGGATGCAGAGCTGTCATACTACCCTTCACTGCCCACCCCTGCATGCTGGGATCATCCCTCAGTGCTTCCAGCCACCACTGCTGAGGGGCTGAAACAGGGACAAAACCCTCTGGGCTGTGGGAGTCTGCTACAAGTCAGGCAGCTGCCGGGCAGAGGACCCCAGGCAGGAGATGGGCTTGGGGACAGCGCAACTGTGGCATGAGAAACGTGGCCATGACCACCCAAATAAAATGACAATAGGAATAAAATAATTAGAATGTACAAACCAGGTGATGCACAATGCTGTTGCTGACCAATGCCCTCTCAGTTCATGAGCAATGGTGTCCCCTGGCCAACGGCTCCCAGTTTATGTCCTGGGCATGACATCGTATGGTATGGAATATACCTTTGGGGTCAGACTGTCCTGGCCGTGTCCCCTCCCAGCTCCTTGTGCACCCCCAGCTCTGCTGGCAGGGCAGTGTGAGGAGGGGAAAAATCCTCGACTTCGTGTAAACAGTGCTCAGCGACAAACATCAGTGTGTCATCAATGTTATTCTCACCCCAAATCCAAAGCTCAGCTCTGTACCAGCTACCGGGAAGAAAATAAACTTTATTCCAGCTGAAACCAGGACAGCGGCTTTACTGACTTCTTCATGCTTGACTCTGAGATTTAAGTGCTTGTGGGATGGACTTAGCCCAGGGAATAGCTCTTTGATCATTACAGTTGACTTTGGAACTCATTGACAACACGACCGACAGCTGAGATGGACGAAGCTTGAGTTATTTCCACTGGTTTAATAGTAAGAATGTGCATTTGTTACTACTGAGGTACCAGTTCCCGCAGGAAAGTCATTGGTTTATCCTTTACACCAAGACAGCCGCCACAAAAGAGGCCACTGAGACCCTACCCAATTGCTGGGACTCCGGAGGACACCAGAGACTGAGCGAGATGTTCTCATCTTGTTAGAGCAGTTCTTACCTGGCTGACGACTTTTCTTAGGGCATGTTTAACCTCTCTGTTCCTCAGACTGTAGATGATGGGGTTTAGCAGGGGAGTGAGGATTCCATAGAGCATGGAAACTATCCTGTCCTGACGAGGGGAGTAGGTGGAGGAAGGCCGTACGTACGTGCAAATGGTGGTCCCATAGAAGAGGCAGACGGCGGTCAGGTGAGAACCACAGGTGGAGAAAGCTTTGTGCCTGCTCTCCGAGTTCATGCTCAGGATGGCCAGGAGGATGCAGACATACGAGATCAGA
The DNA here is from genome assembly GCF_000710305.1 of Buceros rhinoceros silvestris. Classification (NCBI taxonomy): domain Eukaryota; kingdom Metazoa; phylum Chordata; class Aves; order Bucerotiformes; family Bucerotidae; genus Buceros; species Buceros rhinoceros. The sequence goes on along the minus strand of NW_010431016.1, from coordinate 28,677 downwards.
GTGATCACAAAGGCGCTGCCTCCGAGGACCCCAGCAACTGTGAGAGTCACCAGCTCCCTGCTGTAGGTGGGCGAGCAGGAGAGGGCCAGCACAGGGGAAATATCGCAGTAATATTGGTTGACTTTAGAATCACAAAACAAGAGCGTGAAAATCAAAGATGTGTGCAACAGAGAATTGAAAAACCCTAGAGCCCAGGTGCCGATGGCCAGGTGAGTGCACAGCTTCATACTCACGATCTTCACGTACTGCAGCGGGTGGCATATCGCAACGTAACGGTCATACGCCATCACGGCCAAGAGAAGGATCTCTGTGCCTACAACATCGATGAGGGAGAAGAGCTGGAGCATGCAGCCAACGAATGAAATCACCTTCTTCTCAAGCAACAAGGCCTCCAGCATCTTCGGCACGGTGATGGTGGGACACAAGACATCCAGCAAGGATAAGTTGCCGAGGAAGAAGTACATGGGGTTGTGCAGCCGAGTGTCAGTGCTAATGGCAACAAGGATTGTGATGTTGCCTGCCACGGTGGCCAAATAAATGGTGAGGAACAGCGCAAAGAGGAGAACACGGACTGCTGGAGCATCAGAAAGGCCTACGAGAACAAATTCAGAGACCGTGGAGAGGTTGACCCTCTGCACCTTGTCTTTCATTGTGGAAATGACTGCAGAGGTTTACCTGGAAGAAAGAGGAAGTGGTCACTCAGGCATCTCCCGTCTGAAGAGTGGGATTTTTTTAATCTCTTTTGCAGTTCAAACGCATTTGCTGGTCCGCGTCACCATGCTGAAAAATCTAGATTTTACTCTCATATACCTGATGTAAAAGGCAAAATACAGGTTTTAAGCTTAGCGGTGATTAATCAAAACAGTTTAATGCTTGCAAGCCATGTTCTCAGCCTGAGGAGTGGGAGGTTGAAGAGCTCTCCTCCATGGAGGCTGCCTTGGGTGGACACAGCCCCAAGCAACGTGACCAGGCTTGGAATCAAAACAGTTTAATGCTTGCAAGCCATGTTCTCAGCCTGAGGAGTGGGAGGTTGAAGAGCTCTCCTCCATGGAGGCTGCCTTGGGTGGACACAGCCCCAAGCAACGTGACCAGGCTTGGAAGGCAGCTGTGCTCCAAGCAACGGGTGGAGCACAGGTCTCTCAAAATCATTTCAGCATAAATTTAGTGATAACGATCACCAGCGAGGTCTAGATTACCAGCTGAAGCTGAAGTCCTGATTTTAAGTGAGCACTGTTATCATGGAAGAGTTCAATCCCTGGTTATCCTCATGCTGGTAGAATAACCCCAGATGCAGTGTGGTGTTTTCAGCTTTATCCCATGGGATATAATCTAGTATCCAATTAAGGACCTCTCTCCTTTCTATAAATTTTACCCTACAGACTTCCACGACAGTACTTTTAGGATCTAGCTGGACTTTCCCCCACCGTTTTCCCGATTGAAGGATGTTGAGGGAGACTTGGCATTGAAGGATCTTTCCATCCACCCTGAATATAACTCTGTGCTTATGGTAATGATCCACCTAACAGCCCTACAGAGCAAAGGCTGGGCACAAACACTTCCTCATCCGCAGATTAGAGCACGATTATGCAATGGTGTGAGCATCATAACATCCTCATTTGTGAGAGATACAGAGAAGAAGTGAAATAGGTGACAATGACATCCTGACATCCTGTCTGAGAGGCTCCTCTGGTGTCTGGTGTTCTCACAGAGCTTGCTTCCAGCTTGGAAGGGACCAAAGGCAGAGCTTAAAACAGCGTCAGAAATATTGTAGTCAGTAGAAATAAACATGCTTTAAATCCCAGCATCACTTGTTCTTCAAGCAGGGAACTCATTCAGGTGACATACAACAGACACCTCACACAAATACTCACTGCTACAGAGAGTTAATTACTGGTAATGTCTAGTTTTGCCTCCCGAAACGTGACTATCCTTTTTCTTCTGTCTACACTTGATTAGAATAGCTGGAAAAAGAATTTCACTGTAGACTCCAGAATATCAATCTATTAAGGACCTGGTGGGTCCAGATTTCGCAGCATCGGAGCATTCACACAGACATCTGCAAGCACTGGCCAAAACACTGGCTCGACCGCAGCGGTAAGCGCCTCTGGTTCTCAACAAGGTTTTATAAACCCGTGAGGATGTATCTGGGGAGAAGTGTCTCTGAAGCATTTCTGGATGCCACCTCTCCTGCATACACAGGGCTTTTCCAGAATATTGTCAAAGGGGCAGAAATTCTTCACCCTGAGTCCTTTGATTCCTCTGACTTCCATGTTGTAGGACCTTTTCAAAGGGCTGTGGATTGATACGTGACTCTACTCCCAGGAAGAAGACATGGATGGTGGTGTTCCCCCTAGATCCTGCCAGCCCAGCTCAGCTGCCATCCCAGTTAACTGAAGTTTTACATCTCACAAGAGTCCAGTGTTCTGATTTCTTCAGATTAAACTACACCTTTAAAATTGTTGGATCACCAATTGTTTTCAAACCCGTTTGTCTTGCTCTGGAGCCTGAAGTCTGTCACTTACACGTGTTGGGTCTAGATGAATTTGGCAAGAGCTGCTCTGCAGAAGAGCAGGGCGGTGGCAGCAGCATCATGTGATGGTGCCAGCACCTTCCACATTGAGTTTATGGGCAATGTCCAGTGTTTATACAGGAGCAACCTTTGAATTTTGTACAGCCCCTCCAGAAACACCAAAAGATAAACCTATTGTGAAATCTTCCTACTCCTTGAGGCGTAGGAGGGAATGTGAATTACCAGCACTACATTGAAGAGCAAAGCAGAATCCCAGAAAGCATCCATGCAGTTTGTGGGAGCACCACCTTCCACCTGGAGCACAGGCAGAGACCTGGTCCTGTTCCAGTACCCCTGGCCCACCACTCCCACACAGTTAACATGGACGATGCTACTTGTCAGATGTTCTTAAAGCCTGTTTGCTGTGACTCTTACAAAATTAAGACTTCTCTGTATGTGTCAAAAGATAAACTGGAGTTCTCCAAGGGTTACAAAGCACAGACTTGAACCACCATGGCTGGAATAAACCCATGTGGTCCAGATCTCTCTCTGCATACTGCAGTTAGCTCAAGGACCATCAGACATCACACCTCCCAGAGAGGTTTTGCCATGAAGAACAGAGCTAATAGTTTTGTGATACACCCAGATGGCAGGAAGAGATGTGGTAAAGAGATCATCTCACCCGTAGCTGTGAGGAGAACTGGGACTGTGCCCTTCCATCTTCCTAAACTGGCTTCATGCCACTTCCACTGACCCACTTCCACTGACTGTTACCCTTCTTTTCCTTGAACAGCCACAGGAGAGCAATACCTCATGAAAAACCCCTGCCTGGTGCAAGGCTTCACCCCACATCGCTGTACCAGGAGTCTGGGGCTGGTGAGCTTGACCAGCCACAGGAGAGCAATACCTCATGAAAAACCCCTGCCTGGTGCAAGGCTTCACCCCACATCGCTGTACCAGGAGTCTGGGGCTGGTGAGCTAACACTGGCCACAAAAAGGGGCTTCCTGCTATTTGTTCTTGGTATTTTTCATCCGAGACCTCATGTCTACAGCCCAGTGCTGATAATCCAAGCTCAGTACAACTTAACGCTTGACAGTCTGCTGAACTATTCATCTCCAGCCACCAGCAGGATGTTCGTGTGGCAGTTTGCTACTGCTACTCACCAAAAATGGAGACTTCTGATAAGCAGTAATGTGGCAAAGTGTGAGTACAAACACCTTCGAGGGGAGGTTCACATCATAAAACTGGGGGGGCTGAGCCTGGAGCAAAGGAGGCTCCGGGGAGACCTTCTGGCTCTGACAACTCCCTGACAGGAGGGTGGAGCCAGGGGGGTCGGTCTCTGCTGCAGTGGTAGAGTCCCCGTCCCTGGAGGGGTTTCCCAGCCGTGTGGAGGTGCTGCTGGGGGACAGGGGGCAGTGGAGACCTGGCAGATCTGGGTGAACACTGGGACTTGATGGTCTCTTCCAACCAAATAAATTTTGTGATAAGTGGTTCTTCTGGGGTGGGTTCTTCTGCACTGGTCCCATCATACGCAGGGCATCTGCATTCACTAGATATGGACATGTTTGAGCCACTCATGGTAGTTGCAGCAGCTTTGAAATATAGTTCGGAAAAAAAATTAGGCATTAAACCCAACTGCCTACAAGTGTGACATATTGCTTGTAAAAGGGTATTCTCCCTCAAGATGAAAAAAAAATTTTTTTAAATGAAGATTGTTTGGATAGAATTCCTTATCTTGTAATTCCTCAAAGCAGTCCAGAGGCAACATCCCTCAGAGGCTGCTGCCCCCTACCCCTAAGCTGCTGGTACCTGCCATACAGTGGAAGCTCATTATGTGTCTTACTCACCACACCGCTCAGACAGCCAGAGTCTCTTACTACAACTCCATTTGCTCATTTTGCTGTGGCCTCCATGAGAAATCCATAGCCGAGGATGTATCCTTTGAAGTTACAGCTCCTACATTATATTTTATAATAAAACCAGCATTTTCCTCAAAACCAAAACAAACAAGCTCTCTGCAGTCTGTCTGCTGAACACAGACATGCAGCTGCTGATGAAACACTGGGTTAGAACTATCCCAGACCCACCAGTTTAAACCAGAAGCGTTGGCCACACCTGAATTCAGAGGTGGCACAGGGAGAGCTCTTTGGCTGGAGACGGGCTTTGCTGCCCAGCAAGGACCATCCCCAGCACCACGCAACTGGAGTGATTGGATCTTGACCAATTTTGGGGTCACTGAGCTTTGTCAAGTCCTGAGCTCACAGACTTCCTGACAACATCACTCTCTTCTAAAAATTAAATTTAGGTTTTTATTCAAAATTTTATCCCCTGCTTGCCAGATTCTGGCAAGAAGGAGCAGCCAGAAGATGCCTGTGGAGCCGGAGCCCTGGGGCAGCTCTGCATTAGCCCCGTCTTTGCCAAGCACTGTTGCTGGGTTTAGTCATTGCTGCAAAGACCAGATTGATGAGTCTGCGGTGTGTCACCCCACAAAAGACATTTGGAACCGGCCCAATCCAGTTTAAAGCTGTGCACCCCACCAGAGCAATGCAGATGGCCCCGCCTGACCCACGGTCTTTAAACAAAATCGGAGAGTGTGTCTCTCTGTCTCCAGTGTTCTTAGGATTGGATTCAAGAATCCATTGCAGGGATCCTGCCCATTGCCATGGACATGTCCCTCCTCATCCTCCAGGTGAGGGCAATAATCAAACCTGAGCATGACTCAGAGCTGCTGATTTCCAGGAGAGAACAAACTTTTTAAAAGAGAAAGAACTTTTAATGATGCACAGTGGAGCCAATTTGCACATTTACAGGCTCACCCGCCAAGTTGCACCATTGCGATTTGTCAGGCACCAACTTTTTAACAGCATCTACTGAGGCCTTATTAAATCATCCCAAGATGTTTCCTGCAGAGACAAATCAATTAAATGTAATTGCTGGTCTTGAGACGCCGGCTCCCAAAGCCATGTGGAATGTGTTTGGCTCCCTGGTCAACATCAGAGCGATTGTTCTGGATAGATACCTGCGATGATCAGAGTGGTTCCTCGCAGAGGAGCAAAGGAGCAGGCACTTGTGGAACTGAAAAAAAGTAGTATCTGAGCCTGGATGTGTGAATAGTTTCACAGACAGCAGTGAGCAGCAGAAACAGGGAAGATGGTTGGTTGCATCCCTTCTGCCTGCCCAAGCAGGACTCAGTCTCCCATCCCAGCCCCTCTGATCCCATGTTAGCTTCCTTACACCCACCTTACACCCACGCAGGGCCAAGCTCCAAACCTGCTGCTCCTGGAGCAACAGTGCTAGCTTAACACGAGCTTCAAGAACCCGCTTTCTGAACAAAGGTAGGAGTGATCCATGTTTGTGTTCCACAGACCCCCTGGAAAGGAGAAAACAGTTCCCTGAGCTGACAGAAGAGCCACTGCCAGCTCCATCCCAGGAGTACAGAGGCCCCCCCAAGCTCTGAGACACTTGGCCAAGGGCTACCACTGTGACATCACTCACTCACTCACACCCTAATACTCCCCTAGCAGAAGTTCTGACCTTTTCCTGGAGACAGCCCCTGCCTCCCCCAGACAGGAGCTTACCCCAGCAGCTCCCACCACCCCTGCTGGGCTGATGCCCCTGAGTTACACCTCTGCGCAAACGAAGCGAAACTAATCAACACCAGCTGAACGTCCCTGCCCGCGCTCTGTCCTGATTTACGACAGCGGAAGACTTCTCCACCTGCTTCCCCTAACTGTGCTCACCCAGTTCTGAGGGTTTGGTTTAGAGGCTCCAGGGGTGCAGAAGTCATTCTACCACAAATGTTTTTACCCAGTATCTTTAGCGGGGGTGTCAATGGAATACCCAAAGTTCTGGAAAATTTAGAGTGCTGTGTAACCCAGGGGCTTTATTAGAGGTGGTGATGATTGACCCGAGCAGATTCACCGGGTAATTCACCCAGATTCACCAGGAAATGCCACCGGATCACGGCACAGTTACCCCGACACTGGGTGACCAGCTCTGTGTGTTCTGGGGTGATTTCCTCCAACTCCCACCTTGGCAGCGTGGTCTTTGGAGGAGCTCACTGGTGTTTCAACTCAGTTTAGATACAGCATTTTGCGCCAGATGAGACATTCCTCCCAGTGACTTAAGTGATCCTAACTTAGGAATATTTTAATTTATTTTTACTTAAGTCATCTGGTGCAGTTTGACGTTGATCCATTATTACATTTTCCATCAAGAAGTCTCAAAATGCCAGATAAGTTTGGGGAGTTGATCTCTGAGAACATCAGAGCCTTTGCCTCAGTAAGATAAAACACATTTCTTGCCCGTTTTCCTGCCTAGTTTTATCTAAAGCGCAATAGAGCGTTATTACATATCATGTGATTGTGCGTGATTTCTGTAATATACATTCGGAAACGTCTAATGAAAACATCACTGAACTGATTCCAAATTATCAAAATTGTAGATTTTTATTTTTCCCGGTTGAAATTTACCCTGATTGGCCCAGAGGATATTTTAATACCAACGTTTCTCTCTAATACAAAGGAAGATCACAGAGGTGGAGATTCACCATCAAATAAGCGTCATTTGCACACAGAGGGGAGTTAATCTGGAGATCTGTCTTGACCAGCAGGATCTGCTTACTGGCAGATGGCACCAATTTTTTCACACTCAACCCTCTCTATTTACTTCCCTTTAAAGGTGTCTTTTTCTCTACGGAGAGACCTTGAACCTCCTGGGCTCCAGAATGAGGTGCTGCAGGGGGCTGCCCTAATTCAGGTGGGATGGCTCCCATCCTAAGCCATTCCAACACAAAGAAACT
>NW_010431016.1:12479-21244 GCF_000710305.1 Buceros rhinoceros silvestris | reverse complement strand
ACCGCTGATGGATTTAGTCATGTTGTTGCTACCCTCATAAAGGATAACGTTTGCTGAAGGAGCACAGAAGCTTAATTACTGCATGGTGGAAACATCAGTTATTAAAAACACCTCGCAGAGAAAACCCTGTTGTCTTTTCTTTAATTTTCTTTCCCAGTGTCACTGTTTCCCCAGATAGAAGGGGGGGTTGAGTCACATGGTATACTGCTCTGTATATTGTCCTTGTATGATTTTACTAATTTGCTTGTTTGAGAGAATAATGACTATTTTCAGAAAGGTTAAAAAAAATCGCATCCTTATATGTCTTGAGGAAAATCCTAGGAAGGAAATCTCCTGTCTTTGAACACTTTAGAGGCTCGCGAGATATGTGCCTCTACCATCTGGTGGCAAAGTGCAGTAATAGCACGTCAGAGAGGGAGAAAATCCCTCTGCTGGATTCATTTCTTTGAAAATCACGATCCCACACCAGTGAAACTGCTTAGAGAGTTTCCATTTCTCAACCCTTTTCCCTTTACCGGTTCTGTCTATTCACAATGTGAAGAGCTTGTGGTTTGCAGAGACTTGACTTTGGGGTGTTTATTATGTGCTGCTGCTCGTTGTTGGGGATGGATTATCTCGTGTTATATCACAGAATCACAGAATCACCTGGTTGGAAGAGACCTTTAAGATCATCGAGTCCAACCATTCCCCCTGCACTGCCAGGGTCCTTACACCGTGTCCCTCAGCACCACATCTGCACATCTGTTAAACACCTCCAGGGATGGGGACTGCACCACCTCCCTGGGCAGCCTGGTCCAAGGCTTCACGACCCTCTCTGTGAAGAAGTTTCTCTTGTACCATTGTGTTATGTGTTAAAGCGGGGACAGCGAGATGTCTGATCGCTGAGCGTGATCCTAGCTGTAGGCTTTGGCCTCAGCTTGTCCCGGGTTACTCCAAATGTAGATAAGCACATTGATTCATGTAACCCAAATCTGTACCGGAAGTGAGATCTCATCAGTCTAAGCTTCCTCCATGGTCAAAGAAAAAAACAAAAAAAACCCACTTGTCAGGCACTGAGAAGAGAACAGAACTCTTGCAACAGAACCACAGAACCGTCAGTGTTCCCCAGCACTGCCCGGTCCCCGCTGCCCCCTGTCCCCCAGCAGCACCTCCACACAGCTGGGAATCGCTTCCAGAGACGGGGACTCCACCACTGCCTGGACAGCCTGGGCCAGCCCTGCACAAGCCCAACGGGACAGAAACTCTTCCTCAGGGACAGACTCAACCTCCCCTGCAACCACTGGAGGCTGGTTCCTCTCGCCCTGTTTCTTGTTCCTGGGGAGCAGAGACTGACCCCGGCTTGCTCCAACCTCCTGTCAGGGAGTTGTTGAGTGATAAGGCCACCCCTGAGCTTCCCCTCAGACATGTTCATGGATACCCACATCTTTAACTAAAATGAAGATCAGAGGAGCACCATGGGTGAAGCTGGTTGCTCCTGGGGTCACAGACCTTAGTCACAGCTCAGGCATAAAAACCCAAACCCCACACCTTGTCCTTCACACTGAGGATCCAAGTGACTGACTGTGAACATGACCCCGTCACTCTCTCACGTATCCTGAAATAGTGGGTCAGGTGGAGCCCTGCTACCGTGCGGGGCCAAGGTGAGAAAGGACTTTCACGTATGAGATGTACTAAAGTCAAAAAACCCCCAACCAAACCCAAGAAACAACCAAACCAAGAAACAAGACGCAATTCTTACTTCTTGTGAGAGGGAATTCAGCAGTTACACTGGTTCATATGAAACTTGTGTTCTTCAGGTGGTGAAAGACCCATTTGCCATTTCCGGTTTCCTCTTTGTGACAGAAGAGTGGCCGTCGTGTCACGGCCACTGCTCGGTTCAGCTAGAACAGCCGATTTCCACACCGGCGGAGCTGCGTGTTGGGCAATGACCTGGGTGTGCGGTTCAGTAGCTCGTGTATGACCCAAGCAGGAGCTCCTGCGTTACTGCCCCTAAGTCCCACTGGCAAGGACTGGGTTACTTTCCCTCTAGATATGTGACCTCCCCATGTCTATTCAACACACGTAAAATTTCCATTGTTAACCTGACGCAGCCTTTTGGGAGCTGCTTTTTTATTTTTGTGGTGGTTTTTTGTTACCAAAACTGGAATGAGACTATTTGGGGGTTCCTGATGTTGTCCTGAAGTGATGCCCTGCTAAATCTAAGCGCAGTTTGAAATATAAACTGACTTAGTTGTTACAGGTGATTTTGAAAACACCTATAAGGAGCAGCCCAAACCCCACGAAACGACCTAAAAACTAAGAAGCCCTAAAGCCAGCCACTGTGGCCAGCACCGCCTTTTTTCCTCCCACACCTAATGGTTTTGGGGATGAAGTAGATGAACTTATTTTTTCACCAACAATGTGGAAGGAGAAGTCACTCAGGCCTCAGAACTCCTTCCCAACCAGGTTTTTGTGGTAATATCCTAAACTGGGATCTGAAACGGCTTTGTACGGGTTGTAATCACCACGGCAGAGAAACACAGAGATGGGAGGAGTCCGTCCTTTTTAATGAGAAACAGAGGAACATCATGGAAACGAACACAGAAGAGCAAAGACAAGACAATGGGGGCAAAAAAGACACCGACAAAGACCACTGTGGTTCAGATCTTTTTGATTCATGGTTCAGGGAAAGAATTACCCGTGCTTTAAAAACTTCCCCCTCCCCCCTGCCCCGTTTCTTAACTGACAGTAACAATGTTGGTGCAAGTTCTATTGTGTAATGGTGGTTTTCTCTTTCCAAGCAACGTTCAGAGGCTGCTCGAGTTTCCCACTCAGCGCTCACCTGGTTGCGATTTAGACTCTACTGTCTTCTGCAGCACAATTCCTTTTCCCTTAGAATTTCACCCTGAACACGAGCTCTGCCCAAGCAAAACTTCGAACTCCCCTCACTGTGTTAAGCTCACCACTGTCGTTCTGTGCTCCAGAGTTTGCTCCTCCTGACTTCTCTTTTGAGGGTGCAGAGAAGGATGTTCTAACTGTCATCAGAAACAGTGAATATAATTGCTGAAGTAGTACAAATCTTTAAAGCGTGTCCTCTGTCCTGGAGCAGTGACAAATCCAGAGAGACTGAGGGGACCCACAAGGTGAGAACACCGATTAAATCTGCGGCTCTGAAGAAACCAAAATCAGGTAAATTCTTTAACTGGAACCAGCCACCCTTTGGATTTCAGATACTGCCCTACACAGAATCACAGAATCATCTGCTTGGAAGAGACCTTTAAGATCACTGTGTCCAACTGTTCCCCCTGTACTGCCAGGGTCCTAAACCATGGCCCTCAGCACCACATCTGCACATCTGTTAAACCCCTCCAGGGATGGATTCCACCCCTGTTCCCATGCCCAATCTGCCATTAGTCTGTAGGACAGCAACTCCAGGTCTGCTGCAAACCCAGCTTGTCTCAGCAGACCCTGCAGCGCTTCCACAGCTTCCACATGGACACCTTCACCTCGTTATTCCTCAGGGTATAGATGAGGGGGTTCATCGCTGGGGAGAAGACAGTGTAGATCATACAGACAGGCTTGTTGGAGGGGAAGGTGGAAAAGGAAAGGAGGTAGGAGAAGATGCAGGGTGCAAAGAAGAGGGTGACGACCATCGCATGTGAGGCACAGGTGGAGAGCGCCTTCCAGTGCCCCTCAGTGAAGCGGACCCTGATTGTGACCAAGATGAACACGTAAGATGTGACCAGCGCCGAGAAGCAAAGCAGGGACACCAAGCAGCTGTTGGAAGCTATGAGCCGCTCGGTGACGTAGATGTCTGTGCAGGCAAGCTGGATGACGGGAGGCACATCGCAGAAGTAATTGTTGATTTTGTTAGGGCCACAGAAGGGCAGCTGAATTGTGAGCAGCGTGTGGACAATGGAATGGAGGAGACCTCCTGCCCAGCAGGCCAACACCAGGGCCCAGCACACCCGCCGGCTCATGATGGCTGTGTAGTGCAGGGGCTTGCAGATGGCAGTGTAGCGGTCGTATGCCATCGCGGTCAGGAGGAACATCTGCGATGTCCCAACAAAGTGCAGAAAAAACAGCTGGGCTATACAGTCTTCAAAGGCAATGGCCTTCCTCTGGGAGAGCAGGTCCACCAGCATCCTGGGAGAGGTGACAGAGGTGCAGCAGATGTCTATGAAGGACAAATTGCAGAGGAGAAAGTACATGGGTGAGGACAGCTTGGGGTCAGTCCTGACTGTCACAATGATGAGAAGGTTCCCCAGCAGAACCATGGCATAGGCAAGGAGGAAGAAGGTGAAGAAGAAGACTTGCAGCTCCCTTGTGTCTGAAAGCCCCAGGAGGATGAACTCAGTCACCCGGGAGACATTTTCTAGTGCCATCGCTTCAGCTCAGGCTCCCGTAGCACAGCGGTGGGGTGAAGTCATGGGCTTACCGGGAAGAGAAGGGGATGTGCTACAGCTCCAGGGTTCACAGATGATGAGAATGTTCTGCCTGCCCTAGAAAGCCCAGTGTCACCTTATGAATCTGGTGAGCAGGGTTTGCAAAGGGCAGTGCCCACCTCTCTTCTGCCTTCCCATGCTCTTTTCTGGCCCCTCCACACTGACCTGACCCCTGAATTCACTCTAACCACTGTTTTTCTGCATTGTGGTTGGTGCGACAACGTGCGGGCTCCCACCTCTCAGGAAGGAATCACATCCTGTTCTTGCTGGAGAGGAGCCACGAATGCTGGAAAAACGCTACGGTGCTCTTTTACTGACTTGGGAGTTCAAAGCGCGTGATGGAAGGGAGTGCTCGCTGTGCTCAAGCTTCTCGTCTGTGGTATATGGCCCAACCATGAGCTGTGCCATGTTCTGCTCTTCATTGCATTCCTCTACGTTGAAGAGAGGGCTCTCCAGTCCGCTTGCCCACCCCAAAACGAGAAATGCATGCACAGAAACCAGGTCTGGGAGATTCTTCATGGGTGCTGCTCTCCACTGGGTGAGCAGCTGTTCCGTGCCTCGAGTGCTCTCCTGGCAGAACACCCTCTCCTGAAGAAACAGAGTTTTCTGACGTTGCAGAAGCTGCAAAACTCTGCACGGTTTCTCCACCTCTTTGTCGCTCTGAGTAATTTTAAAAGTTATTCTATAGACAAATACACTTGCTGGCTTGTGGAGGTTAAAACGTGACCAGCAGAGGAGTGCTTATCTTTTATGTCATTTGCAGCCTCACCAGGAAATTCTTCAGCTGCTCATTTCTGCCTTGGAGTTTGTAAGTCAACGGCAGGAGGTTCCAATGTCTGGTTTTCATGTATGCCTCTGGCCTGTTGCCAACGCCTGAGCGCTTTCCTCAGGTCCTGCTCTATTCTCTACCACTTTCTGGTAGGTCTCAAAGTCTGTTTTTCTCTCCCATCAGACAGGTTTGAGAATCACAGCACTGGTGTAGAACTGATCCCACTTTCCTCTCAGATGCTCCCAAGGGCTCCACGGTCTTCAGAGCTGGCACAGCTGCAGAGAGGGTGAACTGTACGAGACACAGACCTGCAGAACAGGCATCACAGGTTGAACATAACAGCCCTGGCTCCCTGTAGGGTCAATGAAGAGGAATAAACACCTTAAAGGCGTGACTCAGTTTACCTTGTTTAGATCATTACACTCCGCAGATGATTTATACCGTAGAAGACAGGACATCAATCCTTCCGCATAAATGGAGAGCAGATACCGGCCCCATGCTAGACGTCTATCATGCCATCAACATTAAATGAAGCTGCCTTGAAGGATCTGAGTGACCAAAACATCCCAGTAGTATTTACATTTTTGTGTCTATTTTTCAGCATTTCTCTCTGCCTTTGCATAAACAAACACAACCACACTCATGTGCTTCAATGTGCCACGGCCGATACGAAGAGTATAAGCAAAGGAAGATTAAAAACGGTGACCTCTGCACCCAGTTCCTCGGTGTTGACACAGCGTGGACTTTCAGGTCTGAACTCCTCAGCGTTTGTTGTCCAAAGATATTTTGAATCATTCACTCCAAATCTGATCCAAGTTACTCATCCAACAGCTCAGGGCACTGTTCTACTCTTCTTCCTCCTGCTTGTCATTGCCATGTCCTTGCTCTTGTTGAAGTTTCTTTTTCCATAGAACTTTGTTTCAGGAGGTTTTTCAAGCAGATTTTCTTTTCCTGGCAGGCTACAGGCAAATTTTACTGTGATGGTACCAATGTCCTGTTTTCCATCTGTGATTTAGATGGGAATTATTTAGATATCCTCAATTCAGAAAGATCCAGTGAGGCAACACCTCCAAGGCTTTGAACCGGCCTCTGTGTTCCCCTCATCCTCCTCCTCCCTAACGTCACCCCATCCCAGCACGACGTATAAATACTCCTGTGACATACTGGGCGCTGATCACAGGCAAAAGGTAGTTCTCTGCTGGTGGAGCTGGACCCGTGAGAACTGTCATTACCAAACCCCGAGCAGCCACCCAAGGGCCTTGTTAAACAGCCATGGTGGCTGGGTCCCTTGGTGTGCCACAGCGCACCAATTTGCTCGGTGACCTTCTGTGCGTGGAGTCCTGGGTGTTGATAGAGAGGAGATGAGACACCATGCTCTTCTAAGCACTCAGAAACCCTTTGTGTGGAAAAACAACTAACAAACTCATAAATGTAGGGTTGTGCTACCACATCGAGACAGTGTCGGGCACCAGGAGATGTTGCTTGATGTCACAGAAGCTGCAGAGCTAGGACAGGGAGCAGTGGTGGGAAACTGCTGTCACTCAGGGTCAGACTGGATCAGTGTCTCACCGGGATGAGATGTAAACTAGTATAAATGATCATTCCCTGGGCCCCAAAGATATGGTGATGCCACAGAGAACTACAGCCTAAGTCCAAATCATCCTGACCTGATCATTCTGTTAATTGATGAGACATCCCCCTGATTCATCTCAGCCCACCAGCCTTTTTACCTCAGTTTCTCGGCCTGTCCTGCTGAGGAGGGTGAGAGGGAGGGGCTGGTTAACCGTGGGTGTCCAGTGGTTAACCAAGGTAAACCCAACACACGGCGTGAACTTTGAAGGCTGGAGGTGGTCTCTGGATGTGTGCAATCTAGGAAAAGTAGACATGTCGTCACTGAATTTTGTGGCCATTTGCGCTACATCTTCAGGAGATGAAGGGAGCAGCCTCCTCCAGTGAGGAAGCACCTGGAGATCCAGAATGGAAATCTTGGTGACTACGCGCTTGTTTTTACAGCAGGGAAGACAACCCCTTCCTGTTCTGTCAGTCGTTCCTGCCTCTTTCTCTTCCTGTTCTGTCTGGAAACATGGAGAAATTATAAAAAAATGCTCTGTCCAAATTGTGATGTTTTCCTTCTAATTCTACTGCCATCATAAAGCATCAAGGACTCACTGCTCTACATCTCCACGTGTCACCGATGACCTTGAGGCAAATTAATGAGCTGCCAACTATTTTAAGGACATGCTGCTCCTCTGCTTCCCTCCCCAAAATATTAGTGCCAATAGACGTTTCTAGAAAATTCATGCCTTGGCCAAAAATAGGCACCTCTTAGGAACAGATTATCAGCTGTTTGGATTCATCCTGGTATCAGAACATTCCCAGTCAACCACTGCTAAAAATCACGATCATGAGTCCTGCCCAATGAAAGCACAAGCAATTCTCCGGAAAAGAAAACAAACCAACCCTGGTGTTCACCTCCAAAGTATTTTAAAATGTCTATTTTTAATATATATATGTGATTTTGTACATACATATATGTAAAGTTCTAAACCCTAGCTTGGGCTAGGAACGCCTTGTAACCTTGAACCCTACTGAGATCATGTCAAGGTGTAACACGGGTGCAGGTGTAAGTGAAGAAGTAAAAGTGCTTCAGTTACTTTTAGGTGGCACCAAGCAGGTCTTTTCCTTCCTCGCTCAGCTGCTTTGGTGGTTTTCTGCTGGCAAGGCGGGGCCTAAGGTCTCCTGTCTCCTTGTGGCTCCTCAGATGGAGACCCTGAGCTGCTACAGCTTATCACCCTGCCAAGCTTTGACTGGCACCGTGCTGGTTTGGTCCTTCATGGTTCATCCCTTCCCTCCTGCAATAGTTGATGTACCAGCTGTTCCCACGGAAAACACCCTCGTGTGGGTGTATGGGCATGCTCTGCTGGGCTGGCACCTGACTTACATACTGGAATAGTTCCTAAACAATTTTTTTTCCATTGACACATGAAATTGTGCCTCCAAATGCCGCCTTAGGTGACTGCTTTGTCAGACAGGGACATCTTGCACTGGATCAGGCTGCTCAAGCACCATCCAACCCAACTTTGAACACTGGAGAAAGGATTTGTTGCCCTGGCAGGGGATGAGGAGAAGCTTCCCAAATGACCCAACTAGCACCTAACCTCCGGTTTTTAATTGCCAACCCATGGGTTCAAGACACCGCAACGTGGTTCTCATGAAAAGACATTTACTGCAAGCAGAAAGGGGCCTCTGTGTCCAGCAGCTGGTGACCATAGTCCTCCCTTTCACATGACGACAGAGCGCGTGGAGGTTTCTACCCGAGTAACAGGATGCTCTACCTGGACAATGTTTTCAGTATTTTTGATAGTATTTAGTCCAGCGCTGGTGCTGCAGGAGGTGCGCAGGAGCCCCAGGCCTGGGCCAGCGCTAGTTGACAAGACAATAGGCCTGTCCCAGCATTCAGGACGTCTTCCAAATCACGAGGTGAACCTTCAGTGTCTTCCTAATTACAACAGGAGCTGAGAGCAAACTTTTCTTCGAAAGGCACTTCCTGGGGAATCTTCACAAACGGAATT